>NW_027114004.1:399316-406158 GCF_000696795.3 Halyomorpha halys
AAATGTTTGTCTTCATTTCAATCGCAACGACACCTACCTATTGCAGCTGGTACTTCCTCCACACCTGAATTTTAATGGAGATAAGGATACTGTGATAGAGAATCCGCTATCCGAGAGCGGAGAGTACAGCTGGTAGCTGTGGCTGGGCCTCAATCGATATGGCGTAGGGGTCTGAGCCACAGGAATCGGGGGATGGAACCAATGCAAGTCCTAAAATACTCGGTCTCACCTTAGTACATCGCCTAACATTGTTGGGATCATTTAGAAATACTCTGAAGAAAAAAATTAAAATACTGAATCTGAAGCACGAGTTGCTTAAAACAGCTGTAACAGAAGAGAAATACTTTATTTCCAGTATAGTTCGGATTTTATTTTAAAAATTTGTTTTCGAAAAAATCTCAAGATTAGTTTAGTAATTAAAAGAGAGATTTTTGTTTCTTAATTAATGCTGCCCAAATGTATTGTGTTGATAAACCTGGTTAAACAAAAAGGGAGGGTAAAACAAGACATGTTTTGTGTCAGTCTACCCTATTTAAAGGGAGTCATCCCTTTAAACTTAGTTCACTTTTCCCAAGCACAATTCAAATCGGAACAGCCGTTTTCAACTTTTAAGTTTTTGGAACAAGTTACATTAAGTAACATAGTTGATACATTTATTTTATCAATTTCCTAAATGGCTTAAAGTTTTCAAATAGATGACAATTACATTCCTGAGTTTTTTAATTTTTAATATATTATTTTCGCCGTCTGAAAATTCCCTTTTTAGTACCTCTAGAACCGCTCACTGTTCAAACCATGACACACCAGCATTATCTCCGTGAAATGAGTCATTTTCTCGCATGTTAACATCAAAGACCGGAAACAAGAAATGTGCATACAAATTATTTTCACCCCTCTAAAAAATATATGTAAATACATTTCCATTTTAATTATACATCAAATTACATTATCAATATTATCTCTTAATTCGATTACACCTGTTTTTTCTTTGTTTAATTAAAGTTATCTACTGTATTCTCATTTATTTTATATTTCTCTTTACCAGTGAAATCCTTCACTATTTCAAATACAACTTTTATATTAAATTAAAAATTAAAAACTTATTAAATATTTCATTTCTGATTTAATATACGTAAATAGATTAATACAACTTATAACAAAATAAAGTTATGTTAAATAAAAAAGGTAAAGTTAGTATAGATTCTCTAAAAATAACAACTAATAAATAGAACAATTAACAACTTGAAATATATTATATCAAGTGTTATTGTATTATATTTATAATAGAATAAATTAATTTCATTATGAAAAATACTTTGATCATAAATTTACGTAATGCAAGAAATAAACACAGATAATTATTTTTTATTATATATTTTGATTGGAAGGCTAACAATTTTTTCAATTGGTTTTGTTTGATATTTTGGCCTGGTAAAGGGGAGATTTCCTCTAAAATCGAATAAATATAGATGTTGATAATAAATTGGAATATAATTTATTTGCTATAAATAAATGCTCATATCATCCAGTTATACTGGGATCTTTTTAAATCAAACTTTATCCTACTTAACATTAGTTGTACTCGCTTCGTGAAACAATGCTATTTAAAGCTACTGCAGCTAGACAGTAACAACCATTTCAGACTGCAATATAATTGGGTAACGCAGATAAGAAAAAATTGGAAAGCTTCGGAATGTTTTACCCGATACTACTTAATGATACGGTAAGTATCAAAATTAGAATGGGAGAGAAATTGGATAGATACAGAGAATTTGTCAAGGATAAGACCTCTTGTTATTACGAGAATCGACCTATAACCCGTGCTACGATAGGGTCTTCATTAAAACGGATGCTTCTCAAAGCAACCTAAAAATCAGTTACCCTATAACTCGCTTGAGAATAATTGCCCAACTACGACTTTCTGGTAAATAGGCAATTACTCTAATTGTCGGTCCACACAAATATGGAACGGCCCTGGAAAGTATGCAATGTAATATGTAACGCAAAAGTTTTTGCTCAGAGCTGGACACCTATCGTCCCAATAGGAGGTATAATTTTTTTGTTATTTTCTTTTTCTGTTTGTTAATATTAAATATTAAATGACGTTTTTGTTTAATTCTAACAAATGTGGATAGCCCAGCTTGGGTATATTATTTGTTATTAGTTTATATAAACGATTTTTAATTCATCATTTTTGTAAAATTACTACAACTGATTATCTATGTTATGTAGTTCACAGGCTAACTCTGTACGGGGGGGGGGGTTGCCTCATGAACAAATAAATAAATTATTATTATTATCCAGTTATACATAATCATAAATTACGGTATCTCAACCATTATTAAATCTCCAAATTAATATATCAGGAAGACATTTTCTATAATATATTATTTCAAAGGAACTTCAATTACTATAAATATTTCAATAAATCCCACATTTTCTCACAGCATATCGCTTCGGGATAATACCTCTCATCTCCAGACTAAAATACAAAGGTACAAACAACAATACCAGTTTAATGAAATAGAAAACAAACCCTAAATATGAAATATATGAGATATATGGGGCCATGATGTTCACTGCACTATGAATTTAAATGTAACATACATATTACTATAACTGAAACATATGGAAATCAAAAATTCAAACTAAGTTCATTGTATGACGTTCAATAACAGGTTAGTTGGAGAATGGGTCATCACTTTATTCAAATTATGTTTTAACTTAAAACGAATTCTGGCAGCTCTTAATACTAATATCAGCCTCAGAGGCTATGTTTCGGATAACTGAGGTATTAAATATATTCAGACAAGAAACTTGCTTTAGTCCTATCTAAATCTGTCATTCTGTCCACTATGTGTTAGCTCTATAGTTTTAAGTCAAACGAGTTTGTCAGTTGTGAGGGGAATGCTTCTACACCACTGTTTAGGTTAGATAAATGTTTATATGACGCAACTGTGACTTGGGAGTTTTGCTACAATATTATCTTATACAATAAACTAAAGTTCGCATTATAATATGCCATTTTATCTCTAAATAAGAGCAGAGGACTGTAAATAAAGTAATTTTAGTAGTAATGATCAGAAGTTCGTTTAAATGTGGAACTGAAACCCTAGGGAAATTAAAAAATCCCTGCTAAATGTTTGTAGAAAATTGAATATAGATTTTAAATTAAATAAAAAAATAAGTCACTTTTCAAAGTTTATCCGTCAAACAGAAGATACAACGTTGTCTAAGCATAAACGTTCGGAACTCGTTCACATTTGGCCATCAGATATCTTACGTCGGTCCCAACGTAGCATCGCGTAGATTGAAACCGTTTCTATATACGTATTTAAAAATTATTAAATTACCTGAGTCATTATCGGTTTTACACTGTATGTGCGAATTCCGAAAAGTGTTTATCCTTCCTGATATAATTCAATGCAAAAAGAAAAGTATGGATTGATGTATTAAGAGGGGGGCTTAACCCTCAGGGGAGGAAGGAGGGGGAAAGTTGCACCCTCCCTGTATGCTGACGACTAACTTACCATTATGATGCCTAGAGGGGGAGAGGGAAACAAAAAAATAATACAAAATGCTCTTGAAAAAATAAAAATAGAGATAGTGGAAAAATAAGTGGATCGCTTAGAACAATGGAGGGTGTTAACAATGGTACGCTGTTGTACTAATAATACCTTTTTCAATTCCTTAAACATCATCAGATATATATATATAGTTTTTTACGATTTAATAATTTGTCCAACCATTGTTTATCAGACGAAATTTCAGTACGAAACGATACACTCAATTTTCAATTCACATTTATAATATTAATTTTTAGAATAAATATTTATATAAAATGTCTTTAAAATAAATTCTCCTGTGTAAAATAAATTACTCTGTAATATTTATAATGTTTAATTCTAATGTATTTAGTATCCTTTTTTAGCATTTTTTTTAAACAATAATACATAAATTTTATATAATGCAAGTCTTTTCTGACCTCTGTAATCCTGGCCGTGATGATTATAACGTTAATTTATATTTCTAATTTTTTATGCATACAATATTTATTTACATGTTGCTACTACTTTATATATTTTTAGTTTGCTATTTTTTCTACAGCCAACTGGAGTTCTCTTGTTCTTATATTACTAAGTCTGAAGGAAGATTGATAATGTAAGCTTATAGCATCGAAAAAAACATAGGTATATGTTAAGAACACTGGAAACCATCAACCACTTTGAGGACCTCGAACCACAAAAAGTTAAAATTTATATTAATATTTTTATTAATTCAATATTTATTGAGACGCTGGAGATCAAACTATAAACAACACGAATGTATAATGGCCCTTTAAAAAACATTTTAAGGCCTGTAAGAGTTAATTTGGAAAGAAATAAGGAACAGACACAATAGGCAAGAATATTTTATTATTAGAGCCATTTTACATGGTATAGAAAATATAGAGCAAGTATAGCCTGAGTGAGTATGCAACATGCCTAAGCCCAACTGTAGCAATAAGAACATCAACCATATTAACCATGGAGTTTATACTTCATAATCAAATACATACACAGTCCCGATGTCCGATTGTAAAAAAATAAAGACTATCTAAATTTGAAATTAAATTTTTAGATTAAAAACGAAATAAAAAATCCACCTTTGAAACCCTTTAATGGAATATGGTCGAGTTCCACTCTTTTTATCTCTTTGTGTAATAAAAAAAAAAACTTCGAGTCCAATTTCCTACCAACTGGGGGGATTGAAAAATAATTTTGAGTTACTGATAAAATATTGAATTAATGATGATGAAATATTTATTTATTTAATTAAAAAAAATAAATAAACGAAGTAACTCATTTTTATGTTCGTGGTGTCATTTACTTTAATTTTATTATTTCCAATTTTTTAAATGTTGACATTTATTGACTAATAGTAGCATATATAATAATAATAATAATGATAATATTGCTTTGGTATTAACGGCATCAAAACTAATAATTAACTGCTATTCCTTGTCATTTTTCATTTTTTGAGAATAAAAAAAAACTAATTGTTGGAAAATAAACGGCGATCAAAAAAGTATACAAAATAGCAGAAAAAAATAATTTATTAGCAACCAACATTTCGCCCCACTTTTCGGGGCTTCATCGAGTCTAAATGAGATCAAGATTTATCTAATACAGATATTAAAAAGTATAATAAAGACTATAAAAATAAACATTGAATGTTTATGAACGTAAAAAAATAAATAAAAAGGAACGAAGTAATAGTAAGGTGGTATACGACTATAACAATAAACATGTTTTAAAAAAAAAAAGCAGTGAAGTAAACTAAATGATAATAAATATAAACTAATAGATAATGAATAATAGAATTGGAAATGTAGCACTAAAGTAATAATTAATAGAAATAGTAACAAATATTAGTAATTATAATTTTATTAATACATATTCATTAGAATGGAAAATGTACCACTGTATGGTATGCTATACCGTATTCAAACCTCAATCATTTCCTCATGCTATAAATTACTATATATTTAATTATTACTTCAGTGGTACATTTTCAATTCTATTACTCATTAATGTACGTGTTATTAATTATTATCCATTAATTCATATTTATAATCATTTATTCTACTTTATTACTTTTTTTTTTTTTACAAACTTTATATGAACGACTATAAGAATAAACATAGAAAGTTGTATAAAAAATAAATAAATAGAAAAAGAACGAAGTAACCTAAATGAATATGTATTCATAGAATTATAATTAATACCAAGCACATAAATTTAAAAAAAAATAGAATGAGAAAATAATTAAGGTTTAAATATTTTTATTTATTTATTAAATACCAGATCGCCCTGGTGGGCCCCACATGGTTAATGTAAGAGATAAATTTTATTTTTAAACAATTGGATGGGACGGGGGTATAGTCTCATAGAAAAGACACCACTAACAATATACAATGTTATAAATGAATAAAAACTTAAGATAAAACAAATAGATTAAAATAATAATTCTTAATAAAAGATAAAAGTAAAGTTAATAATTAAAAAAAAAATACATTTATGGATTCAACAAAATAAATAATTGACTTCTAATGAAAAAAAAAAAAAGAAATTAAGATAAACTAAAACTTTAGAGTGACAATAACAGAACTGATAAATATAGAACTTATAACAGGATGTCCTCCAGCAGCTTGGGATCAGTCATCGGGTTGTGGTTGGGTTTCCCAAGTTGGAAGTCACTGCTCCTTTAATTGTCGGTAACTGGGAGTGGAACTTCATGAACCAGTTTTTGATGTAATCCTCTATTGTCTCTATTTGGTTTGAATATAGTATAACATACCTTAAAGTGGTACATATTAAATTCTATCGTTGTTTAGTTTACTTCTTTTTTCTTTTGCAAAACTTTATTTGTTTATTCTTATAATCTTACACTACTTTACAATATTTTTATTGGACCAATTTAGTTCTCATTTAGCTATGATCAATCATTGCAAAGTGAGGCGAACTTAAACTGCCACTAAACTAATAATTAAGCATATAATGATTGATAAATGTGGTAACAAATATAGTAAAATAAAAAAAAAAGAAAGAATGAGGAAATAATTGAGGTTTAAATACGAAATAACATACCATCCAGTGGTACAGTAGTACAACAAGTATAAATTATAATATAAAAAGTAATAACTTGTCGGCCGTAAAATCAATACTTAAGATTCCCATTTGAATAAAATATTTTTGTTCCAATTCTCGTCCTGACAATTATCGGTAAGAAAATATTAATCACAATCGCATTATGTATCTAACTGTAGTATAGAAGTTAAATACCTAAGCCAATTATGTTAA
>NW_027114004.1:406633-407725 GCF_000696795.3 Halyomorpha halys
ACTGTGAAGTTGAACCAAAGACGGATTCTTGGGTTGCAGGTGTCAGGTCGAATAAATAAGTCATATTCATACTGGGAAATCAGATCAACGAAACCCAAATTTCCTTAAAACAGAAAAAAAATTGATTGAGTAAATACTAACATTAATAGGTATTTACAATTATCAAATATACTCACATAATTGTGCACTTTGTGTCACGCGCATAGTTTAAACATAAAACAGAATTTTATTTATAATCTTAAATACTTTTAGTACAAGAGCCGGGAAGAAAAAAAGACAGTTATGTCACCCCAATTTTTGATTACTTTAAAGAAAACTAGGTATAATTACAAGTCAAAATTGATGAGTCTGCCAAGTATAGGTAGGGGGATTAAAAAATGGGGGGAGTTTCAAAACCTTAAAAATCATAAATTTTTCATTCGGAGATCTATATCTTAAAAACTACCAACAACACTAGAAAATCTAAGAAAACATTGTTTAAAGAAGAGTAAATTTTCTGAAATATTAGCACTAAAAGAGCTATTTAAGTCCAATAGTTCTCGAGATATAGCTTTTTAAAAAGCAAAATTTCTTTAAAATCTACTGAAAGGAACTATGTGACGTACAGATGTCTATTAGCACTCAAATTAAAGCTAGTTGAATGGACTATAAAGAAGGTTACCTTCTTGAGACCTTTACCTTCTTAAGAATAGTAGTTTTCATGATATTTGCTAAAATAAATTTATTTATAGTTGTTCGGACAATAAGTTTGATTTATGAAAAACTTTATTTCAGAAACCATTGGTCGTACAGATGTCCGCCAGCGCTCAAATTAAAGCTAGTTAAATTTTCTACAAAATAGTTTATCTTTGTAGGAGTAGTAGTTTTTATGATATTTGACAAAATAAACTCACAAAATGCTAATTTCTTGTTGTTCGAATAAAATGTTGGATTTTTGAAAAAATATATCTCCAGATCCATAAGACGCACATATGTCTACTAACACTCAAAACAAAGGAAATTTAACTTAGTATAAAGTAGTTCAAGATACTTTTCTTCGTAGGGGTAGTAGTTTCTATGATATTCACATATGAATATAAATTTGGCTAATGA
>NW_027114004.1:407775-409718 GCF_000696795.3 Halyomorpha halys
TAGTTAATTTATTTTGAGAAATCTATATCTCAGGAACTATGTGACGTACAGATGTCTATTAGCACTCAAATTAAAGCTAGTTGAATGGACTATAAAGAAGTTTATGACCTTTACCTTCTTAAGAATAGTAGTTTTCATGATATTTGCTAAAATAAATTGATTTATAGTGGTTCGGACAATAAGTTTGATTTATGAAAAACTTTATTTCAGAAACCATTGGCCGTACAGATGTCCGCCAGCGCTCAAATTAAAGCTAGTTAAATTTTCTACAAAATAGTTTATAATGTTTATTTTTGTAGGAGTAGTAGTTTTTATGATATTTGACAAAATAAACTCACAAAATGCTAATTTCTTGTTATTCGAATAAAATGTTGGATTTTTGAAAAAATATATCTCCAGATCTATAAGACGCACATATGTCTACTAACACTCAAAACAAAGGAAATTTAACTTACTATAAAGTAGTTTATGATAATTTTCTTCGTAGGAATAGTAGTTTCTATGATATTCACATATGAATATAAATTTGGCTAATGAAAATTTCTTGGATCAACTATAAATCAATTTATTTTAGAAAATTTCATGAAAACTACTACTCCTACGAAGATAAACTACTTTATAGTTCATTAAGCTAGCTTTAATTTTAGTGCTAATAGACATCTGTACGTCACATAGTTTTTGTGATATAAAGTTTTCAAAATAAATTCACTAACTACTGATCTTTTAGTACGTCCCATACAACATTTTTATGAAATGTTGCTTTTTAAAAAGCTTTATCTCGAGAACTATTTTACGTAAATAACTCTATTAAGGTTCATATTTCAGCAAATTTACTCTTCTTTAAATGCCGTTCTCTTAGGTTTTCTTGTGTTGTTCCTACTTTTTAAGATGTAGAGCTCCGAATGAAAAAATAGTTTTTTTTATCGCTTTGAAACAGCCGGCATTTTTTATTCCCCCTACCTATACTTGGCAGACTCATCCATTTTGACTAGTAATTATACACAGTTTTCATTAAAGTAATCAAAAATTGGGGTGAGATAACTGGCTTTTTTCTCCTCTTGGGCTCTTGTTCTACTCTTGAGACTGGTTAATGTTGTTTTAATAAATAATTTAAATTTTATCCATTATAGTCTCAAAACCTTTTTATTTTCTTTACAAGTCCGACGTTTCGGCCAATTCGACCATCCTCTGGGACAATCTTATAAGATTTTTGAACTAAATAATTTAAAAACACAGCTTCATACAGGCTATTCTGCCCAGGTCAATTCAATAATTTCTAATTAGTCAATTTTCACATTAAAACAAAAATTAAAATTCTTTATCACAGCTTTATTTGTTAAAAGTTATCACAACAGTGTTACTCACAGCTAGGTTTAATATTTATATGACTATAATGGATAAAATTTAAATTATTTGTTTAAATAAAACAGAATACTTATTGGTTTTGTGACAGGCCATTCTGTCCATAAGTCAACTCAACCCCGTTTATAACCTTACCGTCTCTGATTTTCTTCAAATTTGTACAGGAAATAAATTTGGAAAAATGTGAAATTTTATTGAGGTATATCCCCCATTTTGAATTACAGAGCTGTTAAGTTCTCATAAATAGGAGATGGATAAGTTTTCGAATTTCTGTAGAGACTTCTCCGATTTAACTAGGGATGTGAGAGAGGTGTTTTTTACAGTATATCCCATGTCCTTTCAGATGATATCTAACACTATGTAAGTTAGATGTTATGTTAGCATTTCTCAAACCCAAATTTAGAATTGTCAATTCGACTTTCTCAGAAATTACATATTTCATATTTTTACAATTTATTTCTTAAATAGTTTTTGTTGATGTAAATCACAGGATAAAATATAATGTGGGACGGAAATGGCTACATTGCTTAAACAATTAAAAACTAGAGCTCCACTCTCAAAAAATTCAACTCTTAATTCAT
>NW_027114004.1:410368-411140 GCF_000696795.3 Halyomorpha halys
TTGAGATATAAAGTTTTCAAAATAAATTCACTAACTACTGATCTTTCAGTACGTCCCATACAACATTTTTATGAAATGTTGCTTTTTAAAAAGCTTTATCTGGAGAGCTATTTTACGTAAATAAATCTATTAAGGCTCATATTTTAGAAAATTTACTCTTCTTTAAATGCCGTTTCTTAGGTTTTCTTGTGTTGTTCCTACTTTTTAAGATATAGAGCTCCGAATGGAAAAATAGTTTTTTTTTTTCGCTTTGAAACTGCCGGCATTTTTTATTCCATCTACCTATACTTGGCAGACTCAGCAATTTTGACCAGTAATTATACATAGTTTTCATTAAAGTAATCCAAAATTGGGGTGAGATAACTGTCTTTTTTCTCCTCTTGGGCTCTTGTACTATTTTTGAGACTGGTTAATGTTGTTTCAATAAATAATTTAAATTTTATCCATTATAGTCTCAAAACCTTTTTATTTTATTTACAAGTCCAACGTTTCGGCCAATTCGGCCTTCCTCAGGGACAATCTTATGCAATTTTTGAACTAAATAATTTTAAAACACAGCTTCATACAGGCTATTCTGCCCAGGTCAATCCAACAATTTCTAATTAGTCAATTTTCACATTAAAACAAAAATTAAAATTCTTTATCACAGCTTTATTTGTTAAAATTTATCACAACAGTGTTTTTTAAGCTAGGTTTAATATTTATACGACTATAATGGATAAAATTTAAATTATTTGTTTAAATAAAACAGAATACTTATTGGTTTTGTGAC
>NW_027114004.1:411190-411827 GCF_000696795.3 Halyomorpha halys
AAAAAAATAAATGGAAGCATTGAAGTGACCTAAAATGTGTTTAATAAAATGTTATTAAGTATTTTTAATTAAATATTTTCATACGGAGTTGAGCTTTGGTGTTCCAATAAACCTTCTAATTCCTCTCGTATCCAATCCTCACAATCCAAAATCCTTAATACTCCTCATTTTTTCACAAATGAAATCGTTCATAAAGACCTTAATGTTCCATATGTAACCGATCAAGCCCGAACCAGATATCATTCCTACTATTATAAACTCCCTGATCATCCAAACTAACTAGTTTCTAACCTAGATTATTCCATTCTTGAATATTCTCCGAAATATCTGAAAAGAAGATGGACACGAGACCTACTAATATAAAAACGTCATTAGAGTGCTACCAATGGGTAGTTTCTCTACAAACCTGTATCACTCCATTATAAACTAAAATCAAATTTATTATGAGGTGTAGATAGTTGACCGTAGATTACTGATTGGAGAAGATGGTCGGGGAGTGCGGTGAGCAAAAAACAACATAAATAAACAAAAATATTTATTTATGCCGACGTTTCGACCTGATTTTCAGGTCTTCATCAGGGCTATAATAACAAAAAGACAACAACCATCATTTAGAGAGAAAAAAAAATTATTATAT
>NW_027114004.1:412307-415640 GCF_000696795.3 Halyomorpha halys
CTGTAAAGTGGGACGGAGTTCTTTTCACCGCACTCGAAGATGGTTCTCCTTTTATAAAATAAAAAATGAGTTAAAAAAAAAAATGAAAAGATGCAAACAACGTAAATAACGATAAATCGGTTTTATATTAAAAATCAATTACCTGTTTCAAAAGAAGCATCAAAGCATAAATGACCTTTCTTTGCTTTGCCGCTGTGGCCAGGAGGACGCATTACAGCTCTGCATAAATTACCCATGCTCCCTTCATTCTCACTGTCTTCACTCTCTGTTGAAGAAATAAAGCAATAAAATTAGTACTAAAAGTATTTATTCATTAACATTAAAATCAAATCATTTAATTTTTATTTTTATAAATACTATATCTGGATAGATAAGGAAAAAAATGTAATAATTTTTTTAAAAAAATAAATGAAAGCATTGAAGTGACCTAAAATGTGTTTAATAAAATGTTCCATATGTAACCGAACTAGCCCGAACCAGATACCATGTCGTCCATTATAAACTCCCTAACCACCCAAACTCACAAGTTTCTAACCTTGCTTCTTCCATTCCTGATAATCCTACGAGGCGCCTAAAAAGAAGATGGCCACAAGACCTGCTAATGTAAAAACGTCATTAGAGTGCTACCAATGGATAGTTTCTCTACACGCTTGTATCACTCCATTATAAACTAAAATCAAATTTACTGGATATGAATGTTGTATTCTTCCACTCCCATTTACCGACAGTTAAAGGAGCAGTAACCTACAACTTGGGAAACCCAACCTCAACCCGAAGACTGAAGCCCAGACTGCTGCAGGACATTCTGTTATGAATTCTATATTTATTAATTCTATTATTCACACTACTTCTATCTTATTTATTATTATTTTTTTTTTCAAATTAACTTGCTTTGTTTTTTTTTTCATTAGAGAGCAATTGTTTGTTTTGTTAGGTCTACGAATGTCGTTATTGTTATTATTAATTTTTCTTTTCCCTTTTATTAAGAAGCATTATTTTTATCAATTTATTATTATCTCATTTCCTTTTAATTATAACGTTGTATATAGTTAGGGGTGTCATTTTACAAGACTAACAAAACCACGTCATGAAACGCGCGATGTATTTCCTAATACATCCTTGGACCTCCACGTCTGTCGCGCCAATAATAATACACTTCATAATCTATTGTTAAAAAAAAAATGTAACGGTTATATCAACAGGCCGATCTGGTATTAAACAAATAAAAACTAAAGGAAGATAATTTAACTTCACCTAATTAATTAATGTTGAAATTGAAATTAAAATAATTTAATAGTTTTTATATAAAAAAAAGGACTTTGGTTTTATATTTTTTTATTTGATTAAAGTTTAAGTAATTTAATATTAATGATACTGCTTTTTATTGTTGTTAATTGTCAGAGTTTTAACTCTAGTTTTTAACATTTTATATTGTCGTTGCCGAACGACTTTTCTCGTATAACTCATCTCTTCTCTAGTTCCTTCTTTATTCTTTTTTTCCGGACATATATTTATTTTAGCTTATTATTTTTTACTCATCTCTATTACTGTACATGTTTTATCCGTTTTCTTTCTTGCACATTGTGTTATATTTACTGTTTTCTTTCACATATTTTATTATTTTATTACCAATTGTTTTCACTTTTTATGTATATTTAATCATTAGTACATATATAATTATGTTAATTTCATTTACTCATTATTTTAATTTTCTTCTGCACCTTTCATTATGTTTATTTCTTTATTAACACCAACCTCTACAATATTATATCTTATCTTCTACGTGTATCAACTACAATCTACTTAATTTATTGTTATTTATATTTCCAAGTTTTTTGTTATTATTTAATTTTTATTTTTATCTGAATTAAGATTGTTATCTCGTTTTGTTTCTCATCCCTGATGAAAGCCTGAAATTCAGGTCGAAAAGTCGGTACAAATAAATAATTTTTACTTATTTGTGTATCTTAACGGAGTGCACCTCCGTCCATCATTTCCTGATATCAATCTACGGTAAACTGTAAACATCAATAATTTGGATATTTCTGTAAAAAACAATAATAATGTAATGCTTGTAATAATACAAAATTTAACGTTTGTTATGTTTGGTGATAGGCTCTATTTGAATAGGACTATTTCTGAAAACAAATAGTGCATAAATAATTAATATTAATAATTTTTTTTTTCTAGTTCCTTGAGACTGGTATTTATTTATTAAATAAATCAATTGGTATCCTCGTTTAGTCTCAATACATTTTATTATATTTATAGTCCAACGTTTCGGCCTATAATCCTCAAGGACAATCTTAACATTTAACGGCTTATTATATATTCATTTGTAACAATTATAACAACATTATTACTAATAATATTACATACCTTCATATATAAATTCTCACCTCACATCAAAAATTTAAAAATGTTTTGCAGTTTATTCTGCCCAGGTCATTAATTATAAGTCAAAACTACCCTATGAAAAATTCAATTAATAGAGAATCATATTAATTATTAATAAGCTTATGTTTAGTAACCTATTTTTTTCAAAAATCTTTTTTTTTATTATTTATTTAATGAAATTTACAACTGTACAAAATAATACAATAGGTAAATATGTTGTATGTTGCATATACACTTGAAAATCTTGGGAAGGAACCACCCATTGGTGGTATTTCAAACATTAATTTAAATTAGAAGGTCTCGGAGGATTATCAGGGATTGTTAAGGATGAAAGATTAAGAATTAATGGGTTAGGATGGTTAAGGAGTTTGGAATGAAAAGACGCATATCTATTTTGGGTCAAATCTGCAACGAATGGGATGTTAAGGTCTTTGTGAATGAGTTTATTTGTGACGTAATAAGGAGCATCAAGGATTTTACGTAGGATTTTGGATTGTATCGATTGGATGCGGGAAGAATTTGATGGTTTGGTGGAGCCCCAGAGCTCAATTCCATATGTCCAAATTGGTCTGTTTATCGTAGTGTATGCTAATTTTTTGTAGTCAATGGGAAGCTTAGAGCGTTTGTCAATTAAGTGTTGTAGCAATCGGAATCTACGAGCAGTTTCTTGTCGTTTCAGTCTTGTGTGTCGATTCCAAGTTAGTCTCTTGTCAAGATTGAGTCCTAAGTATCGAATCTGTTCAACAGGCGTTAGTGGAGTATTCAAAAATTTTAATTTTCGATTAATCAACACTATCATTGTCATATAAACAAACTATTTATAACCTTCCATACAATCAGGTCAGGCTTGTTATTAAGTTATTCAAAATTCAATTTGAATTAAATTGTTAACAATACAACACAAGATTTTGATTCCGCTTAGTGAGAATCCTTTCA
>NW_027114004.1:415690-418442 GCF_000696795.3 Halyomorpha halys
TTCTTTTTTTTTCATCATTCTGTCAAGCTTTGTAAAATTAGTTCTCAAATAGATCACAGTGCATGATCTAGACAGAATATGTACAATTATAGAGGTTTGTCATTTATAATAAACTTTATCTCCCACTCACACATGATGTTCTCACTCTCATTAATTCTCTTCTCTATGTACATTAATGATTTTCTTGATCCCTCAATCCTTTTATCTTATTAACATGGTTGAGACTATCTGCCTGTTCCAGGATGACAGTGTCAACACATGAGTAGACAATAAATTGATGAAAACGAAAGCTATCCTAATCGGTTACAACCAACTTCTCTTATTTATCTTAATAGCCTATCTATTTATTTCCCATATGTTTTGAAAACCTTGGAGTAATTTTCGATCAAACTCATTCTTAGATAACTATGTTTCCATAATCATCATTGCTGTGTTTAAGCAGTTTCTAAAGCTTCGTGATGCCTACGGAAATCCCTGAGCTCCTTCCATCCGTCCTTAATTTTCTTGTAGGGGGCCTGTCTGGAATAAGACTGAACATACTAATGAATTGTCTCATTAGATTTATCTTTCGAGTTCCCAAGTACTCCCATATTTCCAGTTGGTGTGCCGAGTCAAGATGGCTTTACCCCATTTTCGGAGGTAATACTTCTTGAATATTTATGTTTTCCAATCCTTTAAAACCAAAAAGCCTCATTCTATTCTTAATTTGCTTACCCTGCGTTCCTCAATTTACTCTTTAAATACCAGCTTGTACTCCCCACTCCCATTCCAGCAAACCTTCATTACAGTACAAGAGCCGGGAAGAAAAAAAGGCAGTTATTTCACCCCAATTTTTAATTACTTTAATGAAAACTATGTATAATTACTAATCAAAACTAATGAGTCTGCCAAGTATAGGTAGGGGGATTAAAAAATGGCGGCAGTTTCAAAATCTTAAAAAACATTGATTTTTCATTCGAAGCTCTACATCTTAAAAACTACTAATAACGTTAGAAAATTTAAGAAACCATAATTTAAAGAAGAATAAATTTGCTGAAATATTAGCCCTAAAAAAGCTATTTACGTCTAATAGTTCTCGAGATATAGCTTTTTAAAAAGTAAAATTTCTTAAAAATCTACTGAAAGATTAGTAGTTAGTTAATTTATTTTGAGAAATTTATATCACAGGAACTATGTGACATACAGATGTCTATTAGCACTCAAATTAAAGCTATTTTTCATGATATTTCTCAAAATAAATTTATTTATAGTTGTTTGGACAATAAGTTTGAGTTTTGAAAAACTTTATTTCAGAAACCATAGAACAGATGTCTGTCAGCACTCAAATTAAAGCTAGTTAAATTTACTATAAAATAAAATCTTTGTAGGAGTAGCAGTTTTTATGTTATTTGACAAACTGTTAATTTCTGGTTGTTCGTATAAAATGTTTGATTTTTGAAAAAAATATATTTCTAGATCCATAAGACGCACATATGTCTGCCAGCACACAAAATAAAGGAAATTTATGTTACTATAAAGTAGTTTATTACCCTTATCTTCGTAGGGGTAGTAGTTTTTATGATATTCGCATATGAATATAAATTTGTCTGAACAACTATAAATCAATTTATTTTAGGAAATATCATGAAAAATACTATTCCTACGAAGGTAAAGGTTATCAACTACTTGATAGTACGTTAAACTAGCTTTAATTTGATTGCGAATGGACGTCTGCATATCAAATGGTGTTTGAGATATAGATTTTTCAAAATAAATTTACTAACTACTGATCATTCAATTCGTTCTGTACAACATTTTTATGAAACAGTTCTTTTTTAAAAAGCTATATCTCGAGAACTATTGAACGTAAATAGCTCTATTAGGGCTTACAGTTTAGCAAATTCACACTACTTTAATTGATGTTCTCTTAGATTTTCTATTGTTGTTGGTAGTTTTAAAGATATAGAGCTCCGAGTGAAAAATTAATTATTTTTAAACTTTTGAAAAAGCCACCATTTCCCCCCCCCCAACATATACTTGGCAGACTCATCAATTTTGACTAATAATTGTACATAGTTTTCATTCAAGTAATCAAAACTTGGAGTGAAATAACTGACTTTTTTCTCTTCTTGGACTATTGTACTATTATTCCTCCGACCTCTTTTCGATACTGATAATCTTATCCATAACTCCTTCTTTATAGTGTCCTTCGAAAATTATTAATTTCATCACTTACTTTATACTTACATATTTAATCAAGCGCAACAATGTAAAACAATATTTCTTAAAGTTTGTAGACTGAAACACCCTGGAAAAAAATTCGACATTATCATATGAAAACGTTAAAAGCACTTTGTTTAATCTTTATTGCGCTGATAAATGAGAGTCCGCCAGTCAAATTATGCAACTTGGCAATTGCTTCATAACGTCATGAGCTCCGCATTTTTAACCCGTCATCGCTAGGTCGACTTTAACACGAATGTCCCCGTTTGAGACTTTTTCTCAAATTTCTTATTTAGAGCTCTTGAACGCATTTTTTAAAATATAAAATTTTTATTTAGATTAGGTTTATTTAAGCGTAACAAAAAAAAAGTATTAAAAAAAATTATTTTGATACAAGAGCAAACTAGTTCTAAAACATTTTAAAAAAACAAACAATTATAAACTAGTAATAAAAATAAAATAATATTTTGAGATAAACGATGTTTATAAAAAGAATTAAAATACAGATAAATCATGTTTTAAGGACATAACACTAGAGAGAGAGAAATAC
>NW_027114004.1:419357-425132 GCF_000696795.3 Halyomorpha halys
TTTTTTTCCTAGAGAAAAAAACCTTTTTTATGGATTAAATACACTTGGCGCACGTGTGAAAAATTCTCACAACTAAAATATTTTTATTTCAGTCTTAGTCGTGTGTGAGAAAATAGGGGTAATCATGATCTTTAGTTTAACACGTTAAAGCGTATTAAATGGAAAAACTCATGTTAAATGGAAAAATATTTCCTTCTTTTACCATGTTAAAACGATATAACATTGCTGAGAGTCTGTTACTACGTCTGCTAAATGGAGAATGACATTACACAACAGACCAGCTGATATCATTTTGTTTGTACGTTACTTGCTCGTAGTTCTAGTTAGTATTGTTTTGAATGTTTTTAAAACTAACTAAGCAATGGATGACAATAATAATAATAATAACGTAATGACAGTTGTCAATCAGCTCATCTTGACTCTGTTCCTTATAAGTTAAAAGATCAACAAGGCACTAAGTAGCCAAACTTTCTACTTTTTACTTAATTTAGGCATGTTAAAATAAATTACTTTAATCAAAACTTATAAATGAGCAATGACATGAAGTTTTGGAAGGAAAGGTTATAAAACAAGTTGCTCAGAAAATCCGCTAGGAGCTCCTCTGCATTTAACATTTAACATGACTTTAAATAGGGTTTCTCACAATCCTATACTTATAACATTCAACATGGTAAAACATTTTACATTTAACACATCATGAATACCCCTTTTGTCTCAAGAGAACGGTATACTGTCAGGGAAGAGGGCTGGACGCTTACTCAAAGCTGCTAGATTGGTGGGGAGGGGCGAGGTTAGAAGGAAGAGACTATGAACTACAGATTCCAGGAAGATAAGTAACAGTCTCCTTCCAGTAGCTCCCAGACCCAAAAAAAATTTAATGTAAGAGAAATTCTCACGCAGCGAGCAATGCCGGGTTAAAACATGCCCAACACCACTGGAAACCTAATAGAACATCATCTAAAGTGTGAATGTGCTACAATGTGAGCTTCAAAAGATCTATTTGCGTTTCAATGTTTCCTGAGATATACTTTTTTATAAAGCAATATTTCATTAAAAAAGGTACTGAAAAATCAGTAGTGAGTGAATTTTTTTTTTTTATTTATTTGTTGATATTTACAACTGTATAAAAAAATACAACCAGTAAATTTGATCATAATGACATAATGATATGATACAGGATGTAGAGAAACTACCCAGTAGTAGAACTCTAAAAACAGTTTACAATATAAGGTCACGAGGCCATCTTCTTTTCAGGCGCCTCGGAGGATTACCAGGAATGGAAGAGGAAGCAAGGTTAGAAACGAGTGGGTTTGGGTGGTTAGGGAGTTTATTATGGAAGGAATAATATCGGGTTCGGGCTAAATCGGTTACATAAGGAACATTTAGGTCTTTATGGATGGTTTTATTAGTAACAAAATAAGGAGCATTGAGGATTTTACGAAGGATTTTGGATTGTAAAGATTGGATACGAGAGGAATTCGAAGGTTTAGTGGAGCCCCAAAGCTCAACTCTGTATGTCCAGATGGGCCTTATTATTGTCATGTAGATCAGTCTTTTGTAATGAGTTGGAAGTTTAGACCGTTTGTCTAGTAAGTGCTGTAATAGTCGGAATCTGCGTGCAGTTTCCTGTCTTTTCAGTCTTGTGTGAGGATTCCAGGTTAGTCGTTTGTCAAGATGTAGTCCAAGATAACGAATCTGTTCTACAGGGGTAAGAGCCACATTACTAAAGTATACTGTAGGGCAGTCGGCAGGTTTACGACGAAGAGTAAATGTGATTTGTTGTAAGTGAATTTATATTGATAAATCTAAACCTCAGGAATCAAACGGACAGAAGTGTATTAGCACTCAAATTAGAGCTAGTTTAATGCACCATAAAGTGGTTTGTGATGTTTATCTTCGTAGGAGTGTTTTCAAGATATTTGTTAAAAAATGTTAATTTCAAGTTGTTTGTATAAAACTTTTGGATTATGAAAGCCTATATCTCAGCAACGTTAGACGTACAGATGTCTACTAGCACTCACATTAAAGATATTGTAGTGTACTATAAATTCGTTTATGACATTTATCTTTGTATGGGTAGTAGTTTTTATGATAAATGCGTATAAATAAGAATGTTTCATATAAAATTTTGAATGAACAACTAGAAATCAATTTATTTTAGCAGATATTATTAACACTACGAAGATAAATGCCATACAACGTTACTGTAAATTACATTAGTTATGATTTCAGTTCTGGCAGTCATCTGTACGTCTAATGGTTCCTAAAATATTGTTTTTCAAAAGCCCAAAGTTTTCCCCGAACAACAATAAAACAACATCTTATGAATTTATTTTGGGAAATACCTTGCAAACTACTACTACGAAGTAGTAGATAAATACCATAAGCTACTTTACACCACATTAAACTTACTTTAATTCAACATTTACACTTTATGAATTTATTTCGGAAAATTTCATGAAAACAATTACTCCTACCAAGATACTTTATAACACATTAAATTAACTTTAATTTGAGTGATAGTACACATCTATACATCTGATGAATTCACTAACTACTGATTTTTATTACTTTTTTTTATGCAATCTTGCTTTCTAAAAAAGTATATCTTAAGAAGCATATTTTATTATATATATTATAAGTTTTTTTTTGTTTTTTTTAAATGATTTTCAATTTACTATCCTTGTTCAATATCAATATTTGAATATGTAAGTCGTTTACTGTACCAGCTAACTCTATTCGTACTGAGGTTGCCCTAGAAACAAACATATATATATATATTAATTTTTTTTGTTTTTGTTTTTTCAACGAAAAGACCTTTCAAGACCACGTCAATATCATTACTTTTTCCTTCTCACTTTTTCTCTTCTCTCCCAATATCTTCTCACCATTTCTGCGTACCTTTATTTCATCTTTTCTTACCACGCAGTACCCTTTTCTTTATTTGCCGCAAGAACATTTATTTATTTCAATTTTTTCCCTACTGTTCTCTATCCAGGCAGTCCTAGTCTGTTATTTTCAATTTCTTTCTTTCCTCTCTCATTTGCTTCACATATCCTCCTAAGCTCTTATATTCACGGATTCTGTCAAAGAGTTCCTTGTTTAGTCTGCTTTGGTCCATTCTCATCATGTGCTAGTAGAATCTGAGTCTTCTGATTCTTATTTTGGTTCCCTGGTCATTTATCTCATTGTATATTTCCTTTGGGTCTTAACCTGTAGCCTTACTGGGTTTTCTTGGCCCCATAGATTTTCCTTAGGGATTATTTTCAGTAATTTTTCCAGGCCATGGAGACATGTTGTCTCCATTCCGTATAAAATTACTGGTTTTATGACCGTGCTGTAATGCCTTATTTTTGCGTAGACGTTAGGTTCTTCTTATTGTAAATATTGCCTGTTGCGAAGCTTAACCTTTCCAATTACATGATATTCTCCTTTATGCTCTTTTTCTCCAAACTGTTATTGCATTCTATCTCTCCCAGATATTTAAATTTCTTTGTCACTCTTATCCGTCCATATTTCGTCTCTATTACTTTTTTGACGTAGTTTGTTTCCGTCGTCATAAATTCTGTCTTTTCGTAGGAAACTTGTAGGCCTGCTTTTTCCGCTATTTCTTTCAGGGTATTTATTTGACTAATTGCTTCTCCCTCTATTTCCGCTATGAGGGCTAAATCATCTGCAAAGACTAGGCAGCTCACTTTATGTGGTTTTTCTTGGTCCCCACTACGGCCTCTGCGTTATTTTCCAGAAATCTCTCATGATTTTATCGAGTACTATGTTAAGTAGTATTGGTGAAAGGAAGTTTCCCTGTCTTAGTCCTGTTTTTGCCTGGAAGGATTTGCAAGGAGGATTTTGTGTTAATTTTATCAGGTTTATTATTTTTTTTTTTTTGTCTACTCTATATTCCCTTAGTATTCTCATATCATTCGGTTCCCCAGTCTACCGAGTCATAGGCTTTCCTGAAGTCGACGAAGGAGATGTAGAGGTTTTTGGGTCTCACCATATAATATTTTATCAGTAATTTAAGGCTTAGGGTCTGTTCCTGGCAAGATCTTCGCTTCATGAAGCCTCCCTGGTCTTCCCCAATTTCCGGGTCTATTTGCGGTTCTAGTCGGTTTTGTAGGGCTTTTGAAAAAATTTTGTAAGTAGCCGGTAACAGTGAGATTCCTCTGTAATTGTTTACTTCTCTTTTAGGGCCTCTTTTTAATATATTAATGTTATTAAATCAAACATAAAAAAAAAAAAAATCATCTTTTTGAAAATAATTTTAAATTAAATTTAAATTCAAAAGCTTAAATTGGGACTAAACAAGAGGGTATGTTCTAATTTTTTAAAAATGAAATTGTAAATAGTAGAATAAAAAAAATAAAGTGAAATGTAAAGAAAGAGATGCTTGGAAAATTCAAAGCAATAACAGGACTTCATGAAAAGTGGTATTAAATATTTCTTCGTATGTCTGACTGAGTTTGTTTGGTTGTTTAGTGGCGCCAAACTTCATTGGTCATCAACGCCATGTATATTTTATTTAATTTTGCTAATATTCGTTAAATTTTATTTATTTCTTGATTTGATTATTTTATTTATTTTTTTTTTATTCATTGTCTGACTGAGTTGTGAAGGTGAATCGGAATAATGAGGCTTTAAATTTGCGTAAGGAGGGGGCATGCCAGATTTTGAGAAGGATGGCATTCCGGAATGTGGTGTAGCCGACAATAAAGGAATGTTGAAATGTGTCAGAACTGTGAAAAAAGTGAATTGTTTTTGAATATACCTTAATCATTGATGTAATATATCCTTTAAAAAGTCTCTTTCAGACTTATTGCTTATGTTATCTTTAAAACAAATAAATATTAAAATATTTACACACAAAACATGAAACAACAGTTTCAAACATTATTGTGTATATAATAAAAATACAATAATTATAGGTTTAAATAATTTTAAGTTATGAGCAATAAATTAAAAAAGAAGCGTATGCTGCTCGTATGACTTAAAACTCAGATGTACTATTTTTTTTATCATATATTGTGTTATTTTTATTTTTATGACGACACGTACGTGACCTACCCTTGTTAGTTAATAAAATAATACATGCCCAAATACGAGTAAAAAAGGTTTTGATTTATACATTTATAACAGTAATATAAGTTTTAAAAATAAATCTTCAACCCAATAAAAAAAAAAAATTACCTTAGTGAAAAAACAGCAGAAAATAAGCAGAATTTTAAATAAATTATTAAGAAAACTTTCAAGATTTGTAAAATTTAAAATAGTTTTTAATATTGTGACTGAAGTGAAGATGAAAATGACAACAAGAAAAACGGCTGAAACGTTACAGAAGTGTTGATTGTATATGTATAAAATAAAATTGTGATATTTTTATTAATATTTAGTGTTATATTAAAATATGTGGTCTTAATATGGTTCAAAAGGTATTTTTATAAATATTCTTGGTTAATATTTATTAACACAATTACTCTTTTTTCTAAAATTAAAATTAAGCCATTTCCTGATCTCTCTTATCCTTTTTTATCTCTTGAATTTTATTGTGGTATTTATTTTTTAAATTTGTTTTCAACTCACGCAAGTGCTTCATTACCCTGTGAAAAAGGTGTATAGAAGTCAGAATGATTTGATGGGACGGAAAGGATAGTGGATTTGAGTTAGAAGATATTGTAGACTTCATAGTACAAGAGCCAGGAAGAAAAAAAGTCAAAACCTTAATAAACATTGATTTTTCATTCGGAGCTCTATATCTTAAAAACTACCAACAACACT
>NW_027114004.1:428052-428947 GCF_000696795.3 Halyomorpha halys
TTTATTACCCTTATCTTCGTAGGGGTAGTAGTTTTTATGATATTCGCATATGAATATAAATTTGGCAAATGTAAATTTGTCCGAACAACTATAAATCAATTTATTTTAGGAAATATCATGAAAAATACTATTCCTACGAAGGTAAAGGTCATAAACTACTTTATACTACGTTAAACTAGCTTTAATTTGAATGCAAACAGACGTCTGCATATCAAATGGTTTTTGAGATATAAATTTTTCAAAATAAATTCACTAACTGCTGATCTTTTAGGACTTCCCATACAACATTTTTACGGACTGCTTGTAAAAAGCTATATCTCGAGAACTATTCAACGTAAATAACTCTATTAGGGCTCATATTTTAGAAAATTGACTCTTCTTTAAATGACGTTCTCTTAGATTTTCTTTTGTTGTTGCTTCTTTTTAAGATAAAGAGCTCCGAATGAAAAATTAGTTTTTTTATCGCTTTGAAACAGGCGCCATTTTTTATTCCCCCTACCTGTACTTGGCAGACTCATCAATTTTGACTATTAATTATACATAGATTTCATTAAAGTAATCAAAAATTGGGGTGAGATAACTGCCTTTTTTCTCCTCTTGGGCTCTTGTACTATCAGAAGAACGACAGTTGTTGATTATTTGGTAAAAGAATATTCTTAGGAAATATTATCGAGGGAGAGAGGGGAAGAGCCACCCTAATTCAACGCAAGGGTGTGAAACATGGGAACGTCAACAACAAATCTCTCAAAACTATGCATAATTCTCATCACTCGTTCTCCTCCAATGGCCGTTCACTTCACAGCAATTGTCAAATAAGGAGAAGATGAGGGAGCAAATTAAGAGGCTAATTGTAGATTTGGGTGGTAGTAATGAAAATAGTCAGAGTGTAAAAGTT
>NW_027114004.1:430580-432615 GCF_000696795.3 Halyomorpha halys
GATGTGGTGATTAATTCGGTCGATGGTTTCTTCTAACTTATTTTTAATAGTGTTTTAATGTTCTCAGACCTGCCAACAGTAAAGGTTTGACACCTTTTTGTAAGTTTAGCCTTATATTATTTGTTGCATGTGAGAATAGAGTGAGGCTGAGGACATAGACCTGAGTTACTAAGTTGAGCTGTTCATGATTTCTATCAAATGCATTGTTCATGTCAAAGAATGCTGCAATAGTTTGTTGTTTATTGATAAACGCAAATTGGACTTTGGCCTCTTATGCAACTAAATGATCTATTGTTGATTGCCCTTAGCGAAATACAAGCTGAAAAGGTTAAATTAGTCTATTCTTTTATTTCATCTACACCATCCTCTTGTTTACCATCCTTTCTATGACTTTACTTAGGCAACTTGTTAGGAAAATGCGGCGGTAACTGTTTGATAATCATTAATCATTCTTTCAATCGAATTTCGCCAGGTAATTGGGAATTCCCTGACGGACCATATGCAATTATAGAAATTGAGTATGCTTCTAAGAGTGCTACAGCATTTCTATCATGTCGTATTGGATAGTATCCGGGTCGGCTAAAGATACATTGACGGCACTTAAAACATTTTCGAGTTCCAACATCGTACAGGGAATGTTACATTGTAGACCCGTATCATTACTGTTATTTTGAAATTCTATCTCTTTCGATTAAGTATTGGTACCATGACTTACAGAATTATAATTTATAGAGAAAAATTTTGCAAATCAATTGGAACCGGATTCTGAATTGCCCATTAACTCATATGGTGGATTCTGCTTATGATCCCTTGTTTTTTATATTCTATCAAATTATAAATTTTCATCCATCTTTTGAACTTTTTATAAGCTTTACGGCGGTCTTTAAGAGTTTTTTTTTACATGTTTTATTAAATTATGGTGCCGGTGGTCTTTTTGGCATCCCTTTAGTAATTGGTAATGATGTGTAAGCTGCTACTATGATTCAAAACTCAGATGTACTATTGTTTTTTTATCACATATAGGATTATTTTTATTTTTATGACGAATAATACATGCCCTAATACGAGTGAAAAAGGTTTTGACTTATACATTTATAACAGTAACATAAGTTTTTTAAAAGAAAAAAAATGACAGTGCAAAACAGCAGGAAATAAGCAGAATTTAAAATAAATTATTAGGAATACTTTCAAGAATTGTTTATTTGAAAATAGTTTTTATTATTGTGACTGGAGTGAAAATGAAAATGTTTTATATTTTATATATTATGTGTTTAGTTTTATATTAAAATATGTGATCTTAATGTGGTTCAAAAGCTATTTTTCTAAATCTTCTTTTACAATATTAATACAAATATCCTATACAATATCCTTTTTCCTAAAATTCAACATATAAAAGTTGGGCCAACTTGCCTTGAAATCTCCTATCCATTACTATTTCTTAAATTTTATAATGACCCAAATATTCACAATTTTATTTTCACGATCCATTATCCTCTTTTCTTAAACATTTCTAGTTTAAAAATAAATCGTACAATAGAACAATGAATGATATATATATATTATTATTTTTCTTAGACCTTTGTTGAAGTCTACTTATACAAATATACATATTAATTTTCTGAAAATGGCGTTCATAATGATCACATTAGACATTAATTTGGTTATATATTGATCAATATTTATTCGTTTTAACAGTTTTTTACCCGAGCTGCATATCTCTGGAACTCCATTCCCTCTAACATACGTCATGTACCAACCCTTCCCTAGTTTAAAACCCTTCTATTTAACTACATTTTTACTTCACCAATCAAATCTATTATTATAATAGTACAGATATTTTATGATTAACTTTTTTTTTGTACCTTTGTATTTTTTTTAATTTATTCAGTTAGTTTTTTAATTATTATTTTTTCTTCTCTGTATAGAATTTATAATTAAGTTTTTGGCCAATAAATGTTATAATGAAATTAAAATTACCTTTGTAATTGTTCTAAAGGGACCTATTCCCAGAATAATAAACTATTTTTCATTTCAT
>NW_027114004.1:434510-442407 GCF_000696795.3 Halyomorpha halys
ATTTTATAGATACAAACTATTTCACGAAAGAAAGAGGGCTGCAGTCGCAGAAGTGAGTTCTTTGACTATATTATTTAAATATTATTATTATTATTGAAATGAACTTTAATTATTTAATTAATAAAACTGAGCTCTAATGGTGGTTGCACCGCGAATGAATTTTATGGCCTCAATGACTTACAACCGGAAATGGCGACTGGGTGAAGTGAATAAAGTGTGATGCGTAGAACTCTCGGAGATATATTGAGTTTTCTCGACTAGATACTATAGAGTTTAGTTAGAGAGCTAGATGAGACATAGCCCGCTCTACTAGATAATTCGTGGCTGTTGTACCTGAGTCGGCCATCCTGGAGCTCCACCGTCGGTGTATTGATCGCCTTTGAGTGCTCCACCCGCCTTTCTTCGCTATGACAAAATAGTCCCTAAAGTTTTCATCTCCATTATTCTCCCCTTGATAAATCTTCCCTTTTCTTTCATATATAAGCTCTCACAAGACTTTAGATGAATATTCCTGTATAGCTGTGATATTAGATCGATTTTTTCCCGATCTGGAAAATCTTTACAACCCCCCACCCCTCCCTTCCCCCACTACAACCCCTAAAGCCGGGCCTACAGCCCCGCTACTGCCATTTAGTTGTCGCACTCAGATACCGACTTGTGTTTTGTTTATAGTAGTTCAGCACAAGTTCTCATTTCTTTATACATCTTCAATTGTGTTTCGCTCCTGATCTACAGTAATTTTATTGCCATTTACCGTTTTAAAATGTAAGTAGTAGACGATTTATTTATTTTGCGTTTTTTTTTTTTTTTTTAAGTGAAAATGTTTTGTTTTATTTGTTGTTCGTATTATTTATTTTATTGTTATTTAATTCTGCTGTAATCTCATCCATTGAAAGAGACAATGGGCGATGCAGTTTGCAGATGTGGAATTAGTGTTATTGGTTCATAAGGATATGAAGAGCTGATGTTACACGGTTCCCTGATAAACTTTTGAAACAATAACACCCCAAATGAGTATTTTTGATTGATTTTTATTAAAAAATGTGTTTTTTGTATTGTTTTACACGATTGCCGTACCATGCTCTTAATGTATTAATTTTATTTTATTTTATTGCTTACTACAGGTTTTACTTTGTATTTATTTAATTGATGTTAAGAATTTCATTTTGTAATTTTTTTATTTATTTTTCTTGTAATTAGAGTATTGATGTATAGAATATTATAATTATATAAAAATGTGAGTTGGGGTGAGGCAGGGGAAAGGATGAAGCGTTGCCAAGGCAATCCTGACAACACTCGCCGGCAAATCAACATTCAAATTATCGATTGAGGTTATGCGTTGTAGATTTCGGCCGTGAGTCGCTTGGCACGCTCATCTCTCCTTTACTCACTTTCCATTTCTATATGTTATTATCTCTATTTGTCTCTTCCTTCCTCTTCCACTCATCTATCAACTTCTTCCTTCATCCCGCTTTCGCTGCCGTCATATGCATATATATATTCGTATACCAAAATATTATAAGTATATATGCCTGTGACAGTATCCTCTACCTGTAATGTATTTGATGTTTTCATTCTTAATCTATGTCTAACCACTTCATATATTTCGACTCATAGGCCCAAGTGTCTTCACAACTATCAAACGAGGATTAAAGTCCCTAGCTGCGATGCAATGGAAGTTTTGACAAAATTTGTTGTAAAATATATATTAATACAGACAAGAAAAAAATAATAATACAAATGCCGATGCTCCTTTCCCGGAACCCTTGTACCCGTCTTTCGCTTTTTATATATGCCATTTATGTACTGATCAAATCTCAAGATCCTAGTAATTCAAACTTTGTTAAAAGAGAAAATGGCTCAGTATCATTATTATTATTTTTAAAAGAGAATGAAAGTTAAATAAAAAACAAAGAAACAATTAGATTTAAATTGCCATTTGCATCTTTTCCAGTTAAAAAGGGGGATTAGCAAAATATGGGCTGTCCCACGGATTCAGGAATGAAGCCTGTAGGTATTACACATCAAAACCCTCGTCAGGTAAACCGTCCAATATTAATGATCCCTTTAAAGTAAATTCAATTTTAAATTGAGACCTTGCACCTTTAGAGACCCTATTTTTTTTTTTTTTTTTTTCATTTAATTTGCATTTGTTTGTTGTAAATATCTCCATTATGGGAATAGTTTTGAAAGTGTAAACAAATGGAAAATATAGAACTCCTCAATATTCTCTAATAATCGAATTTTAAGACGTTTATATAAACATACTTGAGAATAAAATGTATTTAAAACAAAATTGCTACAGAAACGAGAAAGAGCATTTGAGGCAGATTGAGACAAAAAAAAATGTGGAAAATTATTATAAGAATATCTAAATACTTTTAATTATTTCGCTGTGAGGAGAAAATAATTACTCATATAAAATTCCAAAAATTTGTTTTGTTACAATTTATGTAAAAATAGGGTATTGCACATAAATATGTAACAACTAAATTGTTGTTTTTTTTTTAAGTAGCGTCAGCGTATGTATATGTTGTATATTATAGAACTATGTATTATAAAATTTGTTTCCAAATTTCTTTGAGTGCAGTTGTTTTTCTTAATCTACTCAAGTGCTACTACTGCCTATTATCTCTGTTTTTTATTTTATTTTACAAGGAGGGTGTTTTTATTAGATCTGAATTAATTTTTATATAAGTTTGTATTTCAGTTGAATACCTTTTTTTAGTTAGTTGTAAGCTAAAAAATTTTGAATTAGAAATGTATTTGTAAATGTGTTCTTTATAGATATGAAGTATTTATATCGTTCTATGAGCATCAATCTTTGTTGATTGAAAATTCTTTTTTCAAAATTGATTTTGGCTCTGAGTTCTCCCTACAGCCGTGTATCTCTTGAATGTTACAGCACAATCTATCATACCGACATTAAACAATAGTTGTTATGAATAGGCTTTAGTATGGACGATTCAGTGGCCAAAATTAGGAATATCAAACTATTGTTCTAAATATATTATTTTCCAGTGTTCATAATTCGAGCAGGACCTGGTACAGAGGAAACGAACGAAAATATTGATGTTTGAAATGTTTGTTTAAAAAAAAATTATAAAGATAGTCATGATCCAACAAGCTAAAAAAGATAGGAAGCCCAAGGTACCTACAGACATAGTAATTTTCATGTTAGTTGTAATATGATGAAATTTGATTTGTAATGATTATAATAGCTGAATAATTTGTTCTCTGGTGATAATATTTTGAACGACAAAAATACTACGCTATTTTCGTATAATTGAACTGATATTTGGTTTGTTAATTATTTATTGTTGGGCCTTTATTTATTTTCATACCACAAGAAAACTCATAACAATGACTCTCATTGTTTTTTATAAACCTCTTTTCCTGATTCCTTTTTTGCAATCTCGGTGGGAGACAACAGGGTATTTTTTTTATTACTATTTTTTCCTCAATTTATGTTTTACTATCAAATATATTTTAGTTTCCTGTACCCTCTTGAGTTATGAAATCTAGATTATAATAATAACCACCTTATTCTTTTATTCATTTTTATAGAACCTTGTATCTGTGTAGATGTTTTATGTGAGTTTTTTCCTGTAACACTATTTTTAATCCTTTTCTCTTTCTTCTATTTACTAGTTTATTTCTTATTTTTTTAAGATGTATAAATATTATATCCGGAATACATAACTTCAACAAAGACAAGAATTGCTACTGGACGTAGACATTTATTTATAAACGTATACTTATTTTTTCTCTAAATTATGTTTAAAAATTAATACAAAAAAAATCTATACATCAGAAAAGCCAAAAATGTTTTATTATGAATTTAAAAGAAAAAATATATATATACATTATATATTTATATACACAAGCCTAGAAGACTGACTGAGTGTTATAGTTAAGGTTAATAGGTATAATATTACATTCCAAATTATATAAAATTTAAAGCAGGCAATCATAGTGATATAACACAGAGTCAGTCCAAATAATTTATTTAATACCTGTGATTATGTGTAATATGTATGTATTTTTCTTACACAATAATTTTTCATTGTTGACCGTAAAGTTAAATATATTTAATTTTAATTGATAAATTTGTAATATTTATGATAAATTTTAAAAAGGATTATAAATCAAACACATACAATTGTTTGTTTTTTTTGGTTGTAACTGGAATTCTTTAATACTGTTTACCTACTAGCTCATGTATGTACTATTCATCAAGAATATTTGAAGATATTTCTACGGTATATTTTCGTATTTGTATGGTTTCTAGAAGTTATTTCATTTGTCTTTTAGTTTCTTGTGGTACGTTGTAAAGTTTGGATTTATTCCCCAAATAATTAGTTCAAGTTTCTTTTTTTTTTTTTTCCTATTTTCAGCATTATGATAATTGTAGTTCCAAATAGATAATTCATCATAAGATACCGTACTGTATACTCCCATTGAATTATAGAAACATACATAAGCTTGGCTAACGCTCATATAATATGATATGATCTATCTTAATTTCACTATTTAGTCTCTTTAAGTTGATATCAGTCTTAATATAATAGGCTGTTTAGTAATGACTGCTCAAAACTGATTAAAGTTGCGTGCGTTAAACGTATATTCTGCATTGTTATAGTTACTAGAATAACTACGTTTAGTACCCTGAAATTTCGTTTTCATTGAACGGAAGAACGAGCCAGTTTCGTTGGCAGCACTGGGCGGTTTGCGCTCCGGTGCCTTGGCGCGCTGCGGTTCTGCGCCTGTTCGCTGGGCGTAGTCCCCTGCTGAAACGTAGCCTTAAACCGCTCCACCGCTAACCTTTCCTATAGCTCCTTTCTGGCGTGAAGGACCTCAGGTGAGTACATGACGACTATGTGACCTTAGGTTCATCTATAATAGATGTTAATTATGTGTGCGCGATTATGAATCGATAGTTTAAATAAACGAGTATCGAAACACTAGTAAATATCCTTAATGCAAAATAAACATGCTGACGTCATGAATATCCCATTCGCTGTAATAGAAATTGTGTGCATTTAATAAACACCTGCTTGGCCTGGGTGCGTGATAGCCATTTCATATTTTCTTAAATCAGCTTTGATATAAATAAATATACAGTTTTGATAATACAGTTTGTTTCGATATAAAAAATAAACATAGATAACTGTCAACACTCTTGTTTCAGTATTCAATCCTCTAAACAACGGTAAAAATGTTGATAGAAAAATCATCTATATGGTTTATGAATTTGAAGTCATACTGATCAAAAGCAATATCACAATCGAATCTCTTTTATTAAACTAAATTTTACACATAATGTTTTCACAACCATGTAAACTCTTTTAGAAGGCGACATACCAATATATTTATAGTAACAGTAAACAAAATGTGTTTGTTGAATATTTCCATGCAATAGTTATGTACATTATCAGTGATTGTTGTGATTATTTATCTGATCTTCGGTATAAAGTGAAGAAGTGCTTACAGTTTCTATACCTCGGCAATAAGTTAATAACTTCTAAAAAGAGTAGGTTGAAGATTTTGTAGATATTTACAACATATAAAATGTATTTTTTTATTTTCCAACGTGTTCCCTGTGACCGTAGATATTTTGTCTAGAAAATATAAATACATAAATCAAAAAATAGAGCGAACTTTATTGGTGCATAGAGACACTTTTCAACATCTTTCTAAAATTTATTATAAACATCTAGAAATCAGTAATTTAAGCCTCTAAAAACATAGGAGTATAATAATAATTAAATAATTATTTGAGTTGAAAAGTCTTTGAAGAAAAGTCAGATACATCCTTTTTCAAAATTACTATACATTTTCTCCTCAAACAAAGTTAGTTCAAAATGAAAAACAAGGGGGAGAGTATTGAGATCGTGTTTTTAAACTAATTAGAAATTCTATATTATCGAAAATATATTTCAAAATTAATAACAACCAAACAGTGAATAAAAATGTTGGGATATATAGCTCTATAAATAAGAATAGAGCTATGTATCCCTAATTTGTTATGTAAAGTTATCTGCAGCCTCATTTTCGGAAATGGCAACAAATAGATTAATAATCAAAACTTGATTTTTTTTTCTTACAACCAGAATTTAAAAATTAAGATTATACTCCGAGAAAACTTAGCAACAAAAGTTTGAGGCATGTTATTTAACGGAGAAGAACAGAAGAAAAAAAAATTATGATTCTTTTAACTGAACTTTAAAAACACTATTGGCATGCCAAACTGGGCAACATTTTTGTAATTTTTAATAAATATAGACATAGCATAAAGGAAATGGTTATTATCTCATAAAACATTTGATTATGAAATTTTAAATAAATTAGTGAAATTTCAGTGTCGAATTTTTCATTAATAAAAATCCTACTCATACTAAGAGGTAAATATCGGTTATTAATTACTTCAATTTTCATTGTTAATAATCATAGTAATTATAATCGTAATGGATGTGATGAAATCAAATATAGAAATTAAAGATTTTTTTTTATTATTAGGGATTTATTTTAGCCCTTAATATATATTTTTATTTCGTGCAAATAAAATATATTTCGTGTATGGGGGATGCTGTAAGTCTATGTATATTTCATATTAGTTCAATACGTTATGACTTTTTGTTTATCAATAACAAAAGCAGACGCGGTGTTGCTTCTCTCATCTTCATTGGAATTAGAGCTTTGAACTTTGTAACGAAGATAAAAGTACTATTCGCTGTAGGTTCCTAGTACCAGTTTACTTCTGAAGTTAAACACAACCTGTATCTTAAATGTTGCAGTACCAATCTCCACAGGAGCCTCGTCTGCCCTTAAAGGCGAACAAGAACTTATCATTTCTTCCCTACGACATGGTAGAAATAGAGGTAGGAAGCATACTCTTGTCTTTATAAAATAAGGGATAAATTATTGCATTCGTTTTTCATTATTGCTAAGTTCCGTGTTTGTCTACGTACTCTGTAATCAAAAACTCATAAAAAGTTCCTTCATTCGGGTTTTTTCCCTCAATTATTTTTATTTTTTAAGTTCAGTAAGAGGCGAAAGACAGACGAAATATGTTTAAGCTATATTATTATTAGATAATAAGAATGTATATTTTTTAGTCAATATTAATCGTTCTTTTAAATCGAAGGTTGAATAAATTAATTTATCAGTTTTCAAATATCAAAGCCTTATTATTAGGTTTGGAAAATATTCGAAATGGAAATAAAAATTAATAACTTTTAGTAACTTAGGTTCTCAAAATGGCTACCAAACGATCTGAATACTGGATACTCATTGTTGATTCTGATTACTTTGAAATTAGTAACACCAAGTATACTAAAACAATCGATAGTATGTTGAGGGAAATATAATATATCTCCCGGCTATGCCTGTAATACTAAATCATTCTTCAATTATACTAAATCAATACTTAAAATGCTTAATCCACAAGTTTTCATGCTACACTTCTACGATAAATATAGTGAGAAGAGAATTTCAAATATGAATCTTAACTGCTTCAGAAATTTATAAACCTCATTTTTGTTTATTGGAAATTTTTCATTAAATTACTTATATATATTTTCCTTTTTTTTCTAAAATAATAGAAATGCCTTTTAAAACAATAAAATATAATTAAAAAAAAAAATCTTTAATTCCTTCAAAATTTTTGAAAATAAAACTAATACCTAGATCTAGAGCTTTGAGTATAACACCTTTGCCCCAAGATAAGCAACCACCTTGTGTAGCTCAAACCTGGCCCCGTAATACAGATGGAAGATAACAATACATCATTGTTATAAACTTTTTTCATTGCATAACATGGTGTAATATGAGGTCAGGTTTTTTTTATTTTTTTATTTTTTAATAACTTTGAATATATATATAATTAGTATTTTAT
>NW_027114005.1:0-4535 GCF_000696795.3 Halyomorpha halys
ATAAATACAGCATATTCTTTCCTTTATTTTCTCCATCCTTATATATCTATATTTTTAGGGTTAATAAACTTGATTTAATTGAGCATCATGTAAGGAAGTAAAATAAAGGAAAAACATGGTCTATCAATTTAACTTTTGTTAGGATACTTCTTAGAAATTTAAAAATAGTTATAATTAGTTAAGTAATAGATCCAACTTAAAATAATTTATAAAAAGGAAAATTGTATGCCAAGTATAGTCAGTGTAGCTTCCTCACTATTTCAATCTTTTTCTGTCCTCATATTTTATTTTATTTAAATTGCATTTTTTGCAAATTCTTCTTCTTCTGAAAATAATAAGGTAATAACATAACCAAATTGAAATGTTATTACCTATATTTCCACTTAGTCAGTGCAAAGTCTACACCTCACAGATGATGTAGATATCGAATCTAGATCACAAAGGAACTTTGAACAAGTCTTAGATAATGGGTTTGGAAATTGAACAGGCAATCACCAAACATATACTTACCAATCCACTACAGCAACCAGTCCCACTGTTAAATTTGGAGGTTACTTATTTGAAAGCATACATATTTTTGAGTATCTAGGGTCCCTTGGGTGTGCAGACTATAAGCCTAGCCAAGAGGTATAGAGCCGAATTATCACAAATTGATGTTATTTTGATCAGATAAAAACAATAAGAAGTCATTTGCTGTTGAGAAATAAGAAATATCTCTGTATAAAACTTTTATTAGGCGTGTAGATACCAATAGTTTGCAAATATTTGAGAGAAAAATCAAAAAAATGTCAAAGGCTGGAACTTGAGTTTGCCAACACCAACCAAATCATCAACATCTGTTGAACATCAGATACTTTCTTGTCAACAGAATAAATCCACTAGGACTTTACAACAGAACAAATATTGTAATTCTATATTTAAACGTGTTCACTTCAGGAATGTTATGAGACATGGCTAATGGTTTTAAAATAAAAAGATAGGACAAAATAAGAGGTACTCAACATTCTGTAATATGGGAAAATGATCCTGATACATAATACAAAATAGTAATTTTGAGGATAAAAAGTAATGATTTTATACCTGTACATCCTCATAAATACTATTATCTGTTTGATTAACGCTCCTCTGATTTTCATAGGCTGGCACAGGAGATACTGGTTCATATCCTTCAACACCTAGTTCCATTTCTTCATAACAGCCTTCATAAAGATCATTTTCCTGTTTCACTTCCTCACAAGATTCATTGTCATAGTTTTCAAAATGTTCTCCTATAAATTAATAGAATAATACAAATAAATAAATAATATGTGTAATAGGTCCACAAACAGGACAATATATAATAACAAAATACAATTTAAGATTATCTGTTTATAGAATATTGAAAAAATAAAATAAAAATACTGTTGGCTGTTTAGATTTAAGAATTAAACAACAGTTGTGATAGATAATAAGAGTAACTTGATTTGTAATTAAAAGTTTTAATATTAATGTGAAGAGTGAAAAGATAGGGAAATTCTGACTGAAATTGGTGACCTGGGCAAAATAGCCTGCAAAAAGTTTTTGAATTATTGATGTGAATCTAAATTTGTATTTAAGATTGTCCTTAAGTATGGCCGCACTGGCTGTAATGTTGCACTTTTAAAGAAATTAAGAGTGTTTTAATACTTAAATTGGATACAATTTAATTTATTTAAACAGTAATAACCAGTCTCAAGAGAATGAAAAGATTATTTATATATAAAACAATTTAACATTTATATTAAAACATTCATACATTGAAAACTATACATCGTCAAGTTTTAATAATTTTTATTTTCTGTTTCTGTATCATTAGCAGTATAAAAATACAGATATGTACCAAGAACTGGAGATTCTGCTAATTTTTCATAAGCGTATGAAGCAGATGTCCTTTGTGAAGAAGGTGCACCATCACAGTTATTGTTTGTTGTTCTCAAATTTTCATATGAACTAGGAGTAAGCAGGGGTTGATACCTACAAAAAAAATAGTTATTAGGACTCAATGATTATCCTATAATTATGAAATAACTCTTAATAACAAAAGAATGTTTTTTGTTTTTTTTGCTAACTTAATGAACAAACTTAGACAAAACTAACAGTTTTAGTAACAATGAACTCTGTTGAGTCCCAAGTATAAGATAGAACCTGATAGTAAAAAAAAAGGTCAAAAAATTAAGTTGATTTTTAGACTTAACAGATATAACATTGAAATATAATATCTACTCTTGTTTCTAAAAACTATTCAAGATTGATCCCATTAAAAAAAAAAATGTGATAGGTTTCTGAGAAATAAGTCAGCAGTTGAAAGAAGAATGACCTGAATTTAGCTGTAGGTAAATAAATGATAATAGATGTTAATACAACTATATTACACAACCCCTACAGCAAAAATAAAAGGCTATAAAATCTCTATTATTTAGTAAGGTTATCTGTAGGATAATAAGAGTACATAAGGGTGTTAAACTAAACTATCAAAAATGAAACTTAATACCATACCTAGGAGAGGTCTCAGAAGGGCTATCTGGTTCAGGTGAATAGCTATCAATGTAACGAAGTTCTTGAGAAGAAAACCTTTGTTCCAAATTATCAGATTCAATAAGGCTAATACCGGAACTAAAAAGTTGATTGGTCTCATCTTCTGAGAATATTCTCATTTCACTTTCTTCAACATCGAAATTCATTTGTAATTCACTCAAATCCAGAGACAAAGATAAACCTGAAAATTATAATTCAATTAAAACTTGAGTAAATAACAAAAAAAGTAATAGCATATTAAATGTGAATGGTATTACAGGAAAATACATCTGTTGAAAGAGATAAATCAATCATGATCAGAGGAAAACGAAAATAACACACAAACTACCAAAAAGAGAACTTGTAATTATTATAAGTTATCTTGTAGTTGGTATAATAAAGCAAATTAGGTAATAATGGATACATTAAACGAAATAATTATGTACATTATTACACAATGATTTATTAATTATTTTATCGTGATAGTAAACACTAATAAAGGTGTGATTTTACAACCAACAAAACATCATCTGTTAAAGAGATAATTTTTTGTTTGTAAGGATTTGAGAAAATGATTATTTCAAAACACTTTATAATTTTGAAGTGAAATTTCTCCAGGATTTCTTGATAGAGCACATTGTTCTCGATCAGATGAGATGTGAAACACTTCTCCTTCTCAATAAATAAGTCCTATAAGGTTAAAATTAATAATGGTGATTCCCCTTATGCTATAAGTAAGGAAAAAGGATGGGTTTCATAAAATTTGTACAATAAAGTTGTACTCAAAGTGGTTTATAAAAAATTGCTTTTAATACTAAAAAAAAAATTGTTTTTCAAATAACTATAAAACTATACATTTCCTACAATATTATAGCCACTTATTAGAAAAAAAAAATGAAATTCTCTACAATACTGAACTAAAATTACCTAAATCAGGCCAGGATTAGCAAAAAATTGTAATCTGCTAGTTTTCCATGAAAAAAAGGCTATATCTTTGTCTCGACAACAATAAAACAGATACCAATTGCTCATTGAATATCGATCACTATATCAAAAAAACAATTGTTACTATGCTGAAATTATTAATGGTAGAACAGTAATATCAAAGATGGAAACTCAACTTATCTTTATCTTTTTGTTTATTTTTAATTTCATAATTAAGCACCATAAGTTCTGTGATACGTACAAACCATATTTACTAATTCATCTTTTCATTTGATTTGCATACACACATATCTGGTATCCATTGTTTATTGTTATTAAGTAGTATAATTTACGTGATACATACAAACTATATATTTTTGTTTATTCTTATTTTCATTTTTAAGCAGCATAAGTTCTGTGATACTTAAAACCATATTTTTTAAATTGTCTTTTCAAATATATATACACAAATCATCTGGTATCCACTGGTTTTTCATAAAATTTTATTGGCCAACATTTTTTTTTATTCCAGTATTCTTATTCTTTATTTTCTTCCAAAATAATGGAGACTTTTTTTAAATTCATATTTTGGATTCTATGTAACTTGAAATGTAAAATGCAAAATTTTAAGAGAGGAGGGTACAATAGTCAATGTAACGATTTCATGTCAGGAATAAGAGGATTGATAATATAACCTAAACTTTTGAGGAAAATAGTAATAAACAAGAATCGAAATTGTGAAGTCCACTAACAGAAAATTGTCAGCTAATTTAATCACCTTCATGCTGAGTATCAACAAGAGAAGAGGTAGATGGATGCTCTGCAGTAGCCATATCAAAATATGAGTCATGTGAAACAGATCTACTGTGAGTTGAATTATTTACTTGCTGGGAAGACCCATTGGTTCCACTACCTGTTAAATATTCAGCAGACTTGATGACAGTTTTCTGAAAAAAAATAAAAAAATATAAACACAAATTAAGGAAAATTTTAATATAATTTATATACTAAATAATTCAAAAACACTATCCAAAATTATAGTCTCAAAACATTTATTTCATTCACACGTCCAACGTTTC
>NW_027114006.1:0-6662 GCF_000696795.3 Halyomorpha halys
TCCCGCCATGGGGTTACGTAACCAAATACTAACCTCCCATTGGCTGTCTAATGATGAGGTGACCGACCACGTGAGTGGTAAAGGGTAGGTCGAAGTAAAAATTTAAATTCAACTCACCCTCCCCCCCCCCGTAGATTATGTGACCAGTGGTGAAGGTAGGGTCAAGGCTAGGGTCCAAAGTCTAAGGACACGTGAGTGGTTAAGACTGGTTCGAGGCTAGAGTCCAAAGTCCAAGGACAAGTGGTTAAGGCTGGTTCGAGGCTAGGGTCCAAAGTCCAAAAAGGCTCATTGACACTGCGCCAGAACCGGCTTATTATCCCTACTCATAGCTACAACAAAATGGGATTCATGTTAACATGCTACCTATCTCCTCGGTAAAATTGAAACGTAATTATTTCAACTCATTTGAGATTATATAATGTTTATTTTATAGGACCAGTTATATAAGGAGTTGCATTGTTAACGGTAATCAAAGATTCGGAAAAGCGGGGATAGAGGACGTATAAATTTCCCGATGGATGTCAAGGCATGCAAGCACGTCATGCCACGTTCTAATTTATGCCCAAGATAACTTCCTCAGATAGTCCCTTGCTGAGGGACTCTTATAAAGAAATTATGGTGTACAGTTACTTCATAAGTAAGCTGGTTACTGATGTCATTATTGTTCAGGAGATCATCAACATCTTTAATAATGTCTTATCTTTTTTCTATTTATTTCTTTAAAATTAAGAGTTCAAGCCGTTATGTGATGATAACGTATGTTTAATTTTTTATGGGTCCCTCTGGCACTTGGTTAGGTATTTTTTCTTTCTACAACCTTCTCGCAAGAGCATCTTCGTTATTTGTATCCATTTTTCATGGAATTTCCAACAATGTGTTGTTTTATTTTCTCTCTACAATTTATAATATATTTTCCACATTTATATATTGCACATTTTATAAATAGGCTGTTTTGCTTGAATAGTCGAACATCTAACAAATATCTTCTTTTTTTTTTTTTAATTTTCTTATGAATTTCTCTATATATTATACAGTAGTCTGGGGGTACTGATCCTTTTAGCTTCGAGACAGTCTGTAGGAAGACCTATCTTTGGAATACGTCCTATTAAAAAGAAAATAAAACTATTTATTTTTTCAAGTGTGCCACCATTCAAGCAAAGCAGCGATATAAGCTATTATTGAATTAAACTAAACTCTACAAAGCTATATTTCTCGCTATAAAGCATGTTTACTTGGTGAAAGTTTTTATGCTAGGTAATACTGACACGAAAGAGAGACAGAGGTACAGTGTGGTATTAGCAGTTGACAGTTTGATAAAAAAATAATCTATACAGTTACCATTACTGCTAATAAGGTAAAAAACTTTGAATAGAATCACTTCCAAATTCAGAAATAATCAAAATACAACAATACATGATAACAATATTTTCCCACCGAAACCCAATTACAATATTGTACAATAGTACAAATCGCATTAAAGGAAATAAGTAATAGTGATATATCTTTCCATTCAAAGCTTATTTACAGACAAATAAATAACAGCAAAAGTAATCTCTCTATTATATAAAAAGGTTTTTAGTGATCACTGTGTAAAATATTTTATTTTACATATAGTAAATGTAAATTACAGTTATACAATTTGAACAGTTGTGTAATTTGTAAAATAAGGGTTGGTCAGCAGACAGGGGGTGCCCCCTTCATATATAAGAAACTAAAAAAAATATAGAAACACAAATCAGATTAATACAAATCAATTCCATTACCTTGCAAGAATAATATCATTTTCTTAAAACTGATTTATTAAACCTGTTATTAATGTAAATAAGTATTAGTGATATATACCTCCATTCATTGCGTATTTACAGTTACAAATTAAAAAAAAAGCGAAATAAATATAAAAATAAAGAAAAAAAATTAAAATTAAAAATAAAATAAATAATAAGTATAAAAGAGATTAACACAACTTAATTCAATTTCCTTGCAAGAATAATATTACACTTATTTATGGAAATAAGTATTAGCAATGCATATCTCAATTCAAAACATATTTATAGACAATTAAATAATTGCAAAATTTATATATATATAAAAATAATAAAAATTAAAGTTAAAAAAAAATTAATCCTGCAAGAGATCAAAACAGATTAATGATATTTCCTTACAAGAATCATATCATTTTCTAAAAATTTATTTATTGAATCTATCATTAATGGAAATAATTAGTTGTGCGTAAGTATATTTACTCAAAAATTAAATAAAAGCAAAATTAAAAAAAGGAGGAAAACAAATTATGCATGAAAGAGATTAACGCAAATTAATTCAATTTTCTTGAAGATAATAATGCCATTTTAAAAATTTATTTATTGTAGATATTACACTAATGAAATAAGTCTCCATTCAAAACATATTTACAGACAAATTAAATAATACCAAAATATCTATTAAAAATAATTAAATTTAAAATAAAAAAAATTAACACGAAAGAGATTAATAGATTAATTGTTGCCTTGTAAGTGAAGGATCATTGTTTTTTTATTGCTATGATCAAGAGTGCCTCTTTTTGATTTCTATATTTTGAAACTACAACTGTATTTCGATATACTTTTTTTTTCTAAAACAGATCCTCCAAAGACACCGAGCTGGGGTTCTATATTAAAGGGGTATTCATGATCTTCAGTTTAACATATTAAATCGTGCTAAATGGAAAAACTCATGTTAAACGGAGAAATATTTTCTTCTTTTACCATATTAAAATGTTATAACATTGTTGAGAGTCTGTTACTAGGTCTGTTAAATGCAGAATGGCATCACGCAACTGACCAGCTGAGCTCGTCACCATTTTGTTTGTTGTATTAACAAGCAATGCAGTATAATACATATTAATTTGTGTTTTTATTGTTTTGGAAGTTTTATAACTAATAAAGCAATGGATGACAATAATAATAATGTAATGACAGTTGTCAATTAGCTCATCTTGATTCTCTTCCTCACAAGTTAAAAGATCAACAAGCCACTCAGTAGCCAAACTTCCACTTTTCACTTATTTTAGGCATGTTGTAATAAATTACTTTAATCAAAACATAGAAGTAAATAACAATACGAAGTTTTGGAATGAAAGGTTATAAAACAAGTTGCTCAGAAAATACACTAGGAGCTCTTATGCATTTCACATTTAACATGACTTTAAATAGGGGTACTCACAATCCTATACTTATTACTTTTATGTAAAACATTTAACATTTAATATTTAACACAACATTATGAATACCCCTTAAATAGTAAAGGAGCACGTTCCCCAATTACAACTGTAGCTAGTAATATCGCCTCCTTGCCACAATTTCCTTGTGTGATGCTCGAGATTTTCTCAGGCTACCAAAAGACCGTGACGCGCGAAACCGCTACATTTTTTTCCTCCTTTTAGAGCGAGGTCTTCTTAAGATATTATATCGCTTTGTCCATGGGTGCTGTATGAGTCCGCTATTATGCCTTGCATACACAGCATAAGGCGAACGGGTATTAGGACGAAAAAGAAAAGAACTTTTTCAGTTATCTTTTTTATTATATTAATAACAGTACGCCCCGTTTCACGAAATGTAGTTCACATCTGCATGTTGTTGGAGAAATCATCTCATAATTTACATTTTTCCTGCGGTCGTTTTTAAATTTTACTTATAAAAGATTTTATTTACGTTCGCTGCTGTCTGTCTAAACCTGTTTTTAATTTAATTTATCAGATCAAGCTGAAATTTGGAATAAATATGTTATGCCGATGACAACGCAGTATTATCATGCCATTGAGGTAGTGGTTATTCAGCTTTGTAGAAACGTTGATTTTTAGGGGTATGCACGTTTTTTATAATCCAGACTGCGATTCCTTAAGGATTTATACGAGACGACTGATTTATTATTAAAATTTCCACAAACTTAACTTAATGACCTGCTAACAATTATATTATACATAATTATATAAGGGAAATAAAATAGTATAATTCTACTATTTGAGTTTTTTTGACCGCACCCGGACCATATTCCATTCATTAATTATATAAAGTATGGATATTTATATAAATACAGTACACTCTGTCATATTTAATGGGAATAACTAATATTGATGTTCCTAAGGTACTGTTGGTTGCGTAGTATGGAGCATTTACTATTCTTCGAAGGACTCGGGTGTTTGGTGTTAGGGCTTCAGGGCGTCTAACCCAATGGTCATCAACTCCTATCTTTCATATTTTATTTTCCTAGATGTTCGGATTTATACCTTTGATATTTAAATTATCATTATCAATATTTTTAAAATTTATTTATTATTATTTATTTTCAGTCCTAAGATTCTGAACTCTTTAAATTTGGGATGATTAATTGTTTTGATGGGATATTTAATTTTGTGCAGCTCATTGGCAAGGTACTGTGCTAACTACTCCAAGGATCCGGGTTCGAATCCGGTTGTGGTAGATAATTATATACTGTTTCACTGTAGCCTCCGTAAACTGGGTACCCTTAATTGGCAATAATTTTATTGCGATCAAGCGTAATTCTGACCCAATTCACCTCCTTGCACAACTGCAAGTGAATTTTTTTATGCTTGAAATAAGCCCGGGTGGGACCGGGATTCGATCTGATAACCTATGGGTTGGCAGACAGGCACGTTACCCCTACGTTTTAAATTAGGAATTCGTTGTCAGCTAGTAAATTTTCTATTTAGTAGTCTATATAATTTTTCTATTAAGTCACATATCCATGAATAAGGTTCCACTTATGACGGTAGTAACTAATAATTATTATTGAGTTTTAACAAATGAATGTTAAATATTTTTGCAATGCTTTTGCTCAAATCTACAAAAAAATACCCTAAAACATCTTTCCTTGCTCTGAAAGTATATAGTTATAGTAAATAGTTCAGGCTTTACTTTCCGGCAGTGGAAGACTATGTACTATTAGTTCAACAGGTGGTGCCTAACAAAGATTTTAAAAATGCAAAACATTGCTCCTATTCTCACAGCAAGAACTTCTACACATTCATTCATTGCCATGAAAAAGAAACCGAAAGATTATCCGGATTCTGAGAACGGAAGTATAGCTTTGCAGTTTCAAACTTCACCACTAAAACCTTTTTTTTTCAACTTTCAGATTTAGGGATATAGCAAATCACTGCAGGACCTGTACTGGTTTACAATAGGTCTTTCCTGTTCTTATAGATTACGTGGTTTGCAGCGGAAGGAAGCTCATTATGTGCTATATTTTTTAGATAAAAAACACATAAAAAAAGAGGCATCTGTTTTGTAAAAAAAAAAAATTCGTAGGAGTAGGATCACAAGTATCGGGGGATGGCACGAGCTAAACACCTGGCCAAACACCTGAAACAGGGCCCACCATTGTCGAGCGGGGACAATGCAGTACTCTGTACTCCTGATAGCACTTCCTCTTCGGCAGCTTCCTTCCCTTTGTTGCCTCTGCTAGGATCTAGCTTGTCCTCCTAGCTCCTCCACTTCAGAGAATGGTTCGCAGCCTTATTGTACTTCTGTACTTCCGCTGTCCATTCGTCAGCAAAGCAAACACGCCATAAGGGTCTGTGTGCATTAAAGCAGATGGGGCAACAAATCAGTAGACGTCACAACGTTGAAAAAATAAAATTTTGAATTTTATAAATTATATGAAAATACAATTATTACATTTGTATAAAATTTGGGAATTAATCTTAGATCATACCTGATGTAACGTTATCTAAATTTGGAATCTTACTGCTTATATGCCATATAATTGCCACAATCAACGAATTTGATGTTAATCTGCCGATGACAATTTAAGTATGTGAAAGGAAAATCCTCCTAGGTTGTATGAGCAGGTGAATCAAATAATCGTTCTAAAAAGTGATTTAAAGGAATGAATGACGATTCAATAGGAGTCGGCCAATTCAATATTCAAGAGAGTCGGAGAAGTGGGAATAATGTTTTTTTTCAAAGATTAATTCTTGGCACTTCAAGTTTTTGGGTTATTATTTTGTTATAATAATCAAACAACTTATTTAGAAATATAATCCTTGACTATGGAAATTATCCACCCATCGTAACAGATAACAATGGTGATGGCTCAGTGAGGCAAAAATATATTTGTGGTACAGATTATTTATACATTTTCATAATTTTATATATATTACTTTTTATAATTTTATATTTATTACCCTTAATTTTTTAATATTTATAACTTAATATAATTACCACATATATATCTATTACTTTTATTTAAATTTATTTACTTGGTTTATGCATATATGTTAAGTTTTTTAGATTTTAATGAAGTATAATTGTGCATGACCATGTAGGATTTTTTATGTATATATATTTTTTCTATATTTAAAATTTTTCCTATTTATTATACTGAGGGATGATTAGAGTTAGGTATATAGATAAATAATAGAAGATAAACAATGAATTTTATAAAAAAGAAAAAAAGATAAAAAACCTAAAACAATTAGAAAAAAAAAATATTTTACGGTGTTGTATTTTAATATTTACTGACTATGCCTATTTAATATAATAATAATAAGCAATTGTCCAACTAGTCTTAGTGTGATGTGTGTACAGTAAACCAATGCAGGTGGGCGCCACTGCTTTTTGTATTAAGTGTTTTTCTTCTCATATGTCTCTTAATTTATAATA
>NW_027114006.1:7287-34113 GCF_000696795.3 Halyomorpha halys
ATCTCCGAGCTAATTCCCATGCAGGTGATGGTGTATGATCCCCAGGGAGTCCAAAATAATATTTTCCGCTAAGATGGCAATATCCCCGATGCTAACACCTAGGCCTTCTAAGAAGCTCCTTGTTCTATCTGGTATTGTTCCGCGAGATCCAAACCAGAGGCCTCTCACGGTGAAATATATATTTAGTCATATAACTTTATTAAAAAAAAAGAAACTAGTGAATAAATTTGTGGTCCTTAAGAAAATGAGTAAGTATTTTGAAAACCTAGTTAATGGTTCAAACAATCTAAAAAAGTTTAATTTAAAGGTTTTAAGATTCTTCATTTTACTTTGAAAAAACCTGAGGAAGAACCTCATTAAGGATTAAAACCGGCTGTCAAATATATGTAGTGTTGTATTCTTATAGATTTATTAAAAGTAAAAACAATTTATTTTTAAATATTTTAGCATTATAGCTTATTTTTGGTTCAGTTTTTTTTTAAAAAAAAGAAAGAAAGTTTTCTCTGTAAACCGTAAGATTTGGGAATAATTGTAGTTTTTTCCTTTATGAAAATAAAAAAGGATTAAGTAAAAACAGTCAATCGGAGAATCGTTCAATAGAACCATTCACTTCTGAATCTTTGGGAAAAGGTCTATTAAAAGAATGGAACTTCCCATCACTTTTCCCATTAGCAACTTTTCCGGGACTTTAAGTTGTCATAATCCAAGTCAAATCTCTCCTCTATTATATTTTTAGTAATTTTATGGTGGACATGTACAGTGTAGTCTTATCTCTCATTTTATTTTTGGGTATATATGTATATATATTTTTTCTTTTATGAACAGCTAGTTTATAACTATTAACTCCTTAATAGTCTAGAAATTTTGACGGATTGTTTATTGGTGCTCTAAATTTTTTCCGGCGTACGTCACTTAACCTGGGTTGTACTTCAATGATACGAAGTAAGGTTCTTGAAGATCAGATCTGATAAGTTTCATCAGGACGTGGAATTAAACATCAAAGGACTATAGGACCCCTTCATCCAGATCAATCTATTTAGGATTCATCTCGTCACAGATTGTAAGCTCTCTTTATATCTCTTGTCTCTAATTGATGCAAAGATGATATCTATATCTTTATCTCTCTTAGATTAGCAGTGTTCCTAATATATATCTGTAGTTATTTTCAGTTCTTTATATAAATAGATTTTTTCTAGTTGAAAAATGTTCAGTCATATAATTAACAATCATATTCTTAAAAATAGTGACCATTATTGTTTCAAGATGATTTCTATAGATTTCATTTCTATTCATTTCTGTCTTAAATAATGCTTATTAAAATATACAATAGTTTCATAAGTAACCATATTTTAAAAAAAAAAATTTCTGAAAAATGAAAATTAATTTAAAAATTATTAATTATAATAAAAATAGTCTCACACTGTTTATTTTCATACAACTATTACGTTTCGGTTTTCTGGTCATTCTCTAGGGTCTATTAATTTACAATTTCAATTTCAATTTTAATAATTAAAAATTATTTTTAAAAAACGTTCTGAATTATAAATTATCATATCTTATTTATAATATCACAGCTAACATTGATATTAAAATGTTGCCAAATATTTCTATGTCAATAAGCTATAAAACATAATTAAATTAGTTAAACAATAATAAAAAATCAACTATCTTTATCATAATGTATTAAATTATCTATTCTTATATTATTCTAATTTGATTATATTTACAGTTTTTTTATTTTAGTATTAAAAAACCTACCAAATTTAATTATATATTATTTATAAGTAATATAGAAGATGGTCAGGGTTGCGGTGAAAAGAGAAACAAAAATAGTTAACAAATATTTATTTTCTGACTTTTCGACTCACTTTGTAGAGTTTCATCAGGGCTGTTCGAGTTGATAGATTCGGGGACTATAATCAAAATAAGCTATTATACCAAAAATTTTAAAAATAAATTGTTTTAACTTTTAATAAATCTATACAAATAAAAGATATTCGACAACCGGTTTTAATACTCCTTCCTTCGTCAGTTTTTTAAAAAGTAAAATGAAGAATCATAAAAATTTATATTTATATAAATATCTTTATATATAATATATATTTTATCTATGTATAAAAAGTTTGAGCACAAATAGATTTTACTTAAAATATCAGCATTCAATTTTCTTGCACCCGATTTGAAATTAACAGTATAATTAATTTTCTGATACATAAATTGGTATTTGGGGGGGAGGGGGACTAGTCCGGCAAGTGGGCCTCCTGGTCCATCTTACCAGAGTTGCCTAACGCGCGTAATGATCATGGAAGTTTCAAGATTCATTTTGTGGGCCCGCCGAAAAATAAATGTAAGCTGCCTCAGGTGGGAATCGAACCCCACAACGTTCCGAACCGGGCGCTATGTGACCTATCGTCCCAACCTGCACAGCCGTCACGTCCCTAATATATACAAATAGTTTTTAGCACTTTAATTTTGAAAGCAGTCTTTTCTTTATTTAACCATCGTATATTCAAAATCATACTATGTTTATGTTTGGATACATGTTGCACTAATGCTGCATTATTGGGATCTTTATCCTTATTTTTTACATCATTAATGTGCTGATAAATTATTTCTTTTTAATAATTGCTCAATTTATTCTATGTATATTCCTGGATGATTTCCAATTCAAACATGGCACTTTATATACCAATCCTGATTGATTTTTGTTTCTATTTTGTCCTTTATTTTACTATTGTAATTTTTAATCTTATTACTGGGGGGTCTTGAACATAAGGAGTATTCAGCTACGTCATATTCTTTATTTAACTCTTTATATCTTCAAATAATCCTTTTTTGAAATTACATTAACTTATTACTAACTGTATAATTTTTTATTTTGTTTTCTAACATATTATTCAATTTCTTGAGGTTTATCTTCTAAACATTATAAATTAAATTAAAGAATGGCCGGAATAGCTGAAACGAAGGCAAGAAAATGAACAGTATAATTTTTTATTATAACAGGATATTTTTATTGTAATTAATAGACAAACCTGTCTCAAAATAGAAATTAAATTTTTGTATTAATGATTATTGTTTTATTTAAAAACTTGATGTTCTTGTGCAAGATTAAACCCAGTCAAGTATCCTTTCTCTGAACTTAGAGCACTCAGGAATACCTGGAAATGAGGCAGCGGATAAAGCGGCTAAAAAAGCTGCTAACGTTCCAAATTTACGAGTCGAAGGCATAAAGGCATTTTTAAGGAACAGAATCCGAAAAAGTTGGGATTCGATGTGGGCTGACGTACCACTCACCAATAAACTAAGAAATGTTTTAAAAAACACACAAAAGTGGACAAGTCCCATAAGGAGAAACAGAAGAGAAGAAGTGGCTGTTGCAAGAATAGGACATTCCAAATTAACACACCTCCACTTAATCTCAAAAGAGGACCAACCTATATGCCAAACTTGTCAGTCCCCATTATCGATAAAGCATATAATTGAAGAATGCTCATCATTTCGTCAAGCCTTCGAAAATAATAAAATTCCACGTACAAGAGAATTGGCCCTTAAGGACTCAGCAGAATCCATAGACAAAATAATAAAATTTCTGAAAGAAACTCAACTTTATACTAAAATATAATCCACAAATATCGACCAGTGTAAAAAGAAAATAGTCTACATTCAACTATCAAATGTCAAAGACAAGAAGATAAATAAAGTAAAAAGGGTGTAATATCCTAGATGTTGATCGCCCTGAATAAAAATCTGATCTGATCTAACCCAGTGATGACAATTAAGATTTGACCAATTCGAAACTCCTGGTCGACTTTTGTATATTCTAAGGATGAAATACTTATTTTACCTTAAGGTTTTGATACCATATATTATTGTATCCATCCTGATCAAGTACTGGAAAGAGGTTGCATTAGCTGGTTGGTGGATAATTAGAAATTTATTGTGGGATTAAATTACGAACATCTCAAATGATATCATATTAATAGCAAATAAATCGGATCAAAAATATCACACAGAGCCTTGAATATAAACTCTTTGACAGTGAGAGGGGCGTGTACTATCTGTGGGTGTAGATCGCTGTGTGCGGGTACCGTTGGTCGTAATAGCTTGAGGACCTGCATGAATTAGCGGGGACAGATCTTGGAGATAACCCTTCGCTCTCAGGCCCTAGAATTCAATGCTAATTTCCAAACTGCCTAATCTTATTGAGGGGGCCCCCTTTGTTTGACTAAATATCACAACAAAGTTGACTTTTACTGCTCGGGGTGAAAGTCAATAGCCTTTCTGGATCATCTCGTTCCGTAATGCTCCCCATTGACCCTCCTACGCAATTGTGTGGGTGATTGTGGATTTTTCGCTCTTGATTAAGTTTTTGTTCTTATTTATCCATGGTAGGTACAGTCATAATAAATCGAAGAGAATAAATAATAACCAAAAATATGCAATATTCTAAGTCTCAAAACCGGAGCTGGTGACAAATATAAGTCTTACTGGCATACCCCATATACCAAGAGTATGATTGGATTCAGAATTTCACAATGAGGGGGCGAATTGCACTCTGAGCTTGTATTTTAACAATTTTGACTTGAGCATCTAGACTCGGTTAGAGCATTCTAGTACAAAGCCTCGGAGAAAAAAGTCAGTTATTTCACTCCAATTTTTGATTACTTTAATGAAAACTACATACAATTACTGGTCTAAATCGATGAGTCTGTCGAGTATAAGTAGGGGATCCAAAAAATGCGGCTGTTTCAAAACGTTAAAATTAATTAATAATTCATTCGGAGCTCTATATCTTTGAAACTACCAACATTATTATAAAATATAAGAAATCATTTAAAGTAGAGTAAATTTACTAAAATATAAGCTCTAATAAAGCTATTTACGTTCAATATTTCCCGATTTCAATATTTTTAAATATCAACTTTGCAAAGAAAATTGCACTGAAAATCTAAGTTAGTGAATTTATTTTAAGAAATCTTTTTTTTTTTAAATTTATTTATTGATATTTACAACTGTACATAATACATCAAGTAAATTTGAGGAAATCATAATAGTATGGTACAAGCATGTAGAGAAACAACACAATGGTAGCACTCTAAAAACATTTTTACAATATAAGGCCTCGAGGCCATCTTCTTTTCAGACGTCTCGGAGGATTGTCCGGAATAAAAGAGGAAGCAAGATTAGAAACTAATGGGTTCGAGTAGTTACGGAGTTAGTAATGGAAGGATTGATATCTGGTTCGGGCTAGATCGGTTACAAGTGAAACATTAAGGTCTTTGTGGATGATTTTTTTTGAGAAATCTATATCTCAAAAACCATTTGATATATAGATGTCTATTAGCACTCAAATTAAAGCTAGATAAATGTGGTTATAGTAGTTTCTAACCTTATAAGAGTAGTAGTTTTTATGATATTAAGGAACCAATTTAGAGACTGAGCGGATCTACAAAGCGTTTATCTAATAACAGTTCGGAAGTTATTTATAAAGTTAATATTTAACATGAATAACTTAAAGATATCGTTAGGTCGTAAACTGTATATGATGTTGGTTATCTATATTGCTTCCATTTCCGACGGCACTTTTTGATTGGGGGTACAAATGTAACGAAATAACCCGTACTCTTATCTACTCTAATTCGGGTTAGTGGTTGAACCTTCTTGGTGAAATGCTGTGATAGTCCGATCACCTGCTATCGCAGCTGCCCTCTTCCCACCTGCGTCCCAATCACATCCACTCTTCCTTACGTTGTATCCAATATTAATTTAAATAATTTCTGAAAAAAAATGTTGCAGTAATTGTTATAAAATGAATTTCTCAATTTAGGAGTAGCACCTGTGGAACGCACCATACTCGGAAGTTATTTCATTAAATTAGCTAATGTGGATGAAAAAATTACATCATATGTTGTATTTTTCTTTGACATTTACAACAGCCCAAGCTTTCACCAATCGTGTATTTAAGAATCATTTAACTAATTTATTAAAGGATTAAAATATCGCATGATACAATTAGTCACAAAACAAAACAACATGCCAAAATGGTATAAACTGCCCAGCATTGGTTAACCATATTATAACTTTATACCACAAATTTAATTTTAAAACCCCCACCATAATAAAGATGACAAATAACACTATAACCAAAAGAATCTTAGAAGCAATCCACATAACCAAAATATCAACAATACTGGAAACTACAAAACTGATACAAAAAAATATAAACATCATGAAGACATAATAAATAGGCTGCACAATAAGTAGAGACATCAGGAAAAACATTTAAAAATAAAATTGTCCAATCTGAATAGCAAAATTTATTAAATAATATTAGTAGGATGTAGGTAAAGAACACACACGTATATTGATATGTCCAAAGAGATAATACCTAGAATAATTTAACATTGATTTGTGTTAAATTGACAAATGGATATATCAATATTGAATGATATTGTTTATACAATGTCGTGTTATAAATTTTAATTAATTGACCATATGGCAAAATTTTACAAAAGAAATTGATGTACTTAACAATAGATAAAATAAATTAAAAAAATTGTTCATGATTGTTAAATTAATTGTTATAATTCAAGGAATATTAGTGCTTAAAGATGGGGAACTGTTGTACAAACATATATAGAATATTCTATATTAATATAGTAATATTCTAAAGAAAATTTATTTTTCACCTCAACTATTTTAATTTAAAAACAAAAAAATTTATTTGAGCAAATTTAATACTTATGATATTTTCTATCAATGGAGAAGGAAGTTCGAAGCAAAAAACTTTTCTAGTCGACCCAAGTTCACATTGTCCCTTCATTTTTACATGCATATCAATTTAAATATTTTACCAAAAAATCTAGATGATGACAAAACCGTTGAATTTTATTGTGCTTTTTGGTCAAAATATCGTCATGAGTTTATAATTTTTATGAATAACTGCATTAAACTGACGCCGGGAAAAAATATTGCTATTTTGTTAAAGTAGTAACACATCTGACTAATTTTTTTTTTTTTTTAACTTAATAGATTGTAGCGTTGAGTGTGGTTACTTTGTGATACCCTTCTAGCTGTAAGAATAGTCTGTAGGACAACCTCAGTAAAGAATGTAACCGCAGTATACCGTACTATATTTGGAATACGTCCAAATCAAAATAAACTTTCTCTAGTCAGATGTGCAGCTATTAAACCAATTCTACGATATATTTATAGCAAACTATAAATTCAATTTTTATAACGGTCCAATATTTTACTCGAAAAACCTTAAACACGTCATTACAGTTAATGAAGGAATTACTCATTGCTAGTAGAATATCAATAATTGAAGAACTAATAATTAATAATTTATAGTTCTCTCGTACAAGAAAAGAAGATCTGATATGCAACTTATTTTCAGCCGCCTCGGAGGATTGTAGAGTTATAGTTCAATAAATTAGGATGTAATTTCACAAAATACACGAAAGTGGATCTGCGTGGAAATGGAGTTTATTATTAAAGATATCTATTTCGAGCCAAATCTGTAAAAATGGGAACATTATGGGTCATTTAGTTTGTGACCTAGAGTATCTTCAATAGGACCTCAGAATAATTTAAATGGGAAATTTTATGTCTATGATTTGCTTGTCAGACAGTTGGGAGGTGAAAAGTTAAATTTAGGTTTCAATCTACTTGAACAAAGACATTAGGGAGAAAGTTGGTCTGGTGGAATTGTACAGACCATTTTCTAGCCAGAGGTTTTCATACGACCCCGCAAAGAGATGAGTACCAGACAGCAATATATGAACCCTGACAGTGCGGTGGTATCGGAATGCAGGAAGACTTGCGGTGGGACTGTTAGCCCGTTGCCCATGTGGGTCCCCCCGGGATGTGGGTACCTCCACCTCGCTCTGCAGTCCATCACCATCTCCAAGAGATCCCTCTTGAGTACTCTATAGCTCCTCTGTAATGGCCAGCGTCATCAAGTCTTCATAGATCCTACGGCGTTATTATCGCTGCGGTCTCGGCTCTTTCCCATGCTCATGGCGGCAGTGCATCATGTCGGCAGCTCCTGGTTATATCAGGAGGATATAACAATAACAGTTATGGTTCCATCGCCATTTACCCCATATCATGTGAGATTGTAATCAGCTCTAAAATCTTGAAACCTCAGGGTATGTTTTATTTCAATATAAATTTAATAACAATTAGTAGAATATCTAATCATTCAAACAAAATTAATATTTTTTTTTTTATCCATTCTACTGATGTTCTTATTTTGACAAATGTCAAATATTATTGGAGATACAAATTAAATAAAGTTATATAAGAGATATAAGTGAAGATAGTTACCAGCAACACCAACGTCAGGCTTACTACAAGGAAATCGTTAATCAAAATTCCTATGTTATCAACCACATGGGTTATGGTAATTTGTATAATATTGCCTTTATTAATGTTTATATTGTTAATAAACAAGAACAACCGGTTAATAAATTGATAAATAAAGATATTTTTGTAATTAATTTGGTTACTGTAGCTGTGAGTCAACCCTGTGGATTCTAGAACCCTCCTGGAGCCCAATCAGCCTCATAAAGTCGCTATCTTTAATTGGGGGAAAATATGCCAGTTAGGGGAACCCCTGACCCTCCATTATTATAAATAAAAAAAAACTTAGCGTACTTAAAACGGAAAACATCAATTTTTTTCCTTTTCTGCCGGATCTGGTCCGATGAACATTTTAGTTTCTCTTGAAATTGTTTTTTATTATTATTTTCAGGCATCAACCACTTCGGGGTCATTATTGCCTTAATTTCCGAAATTTTGATAAGACTTTATTTAGTCTTAATTTCCGAATTGAAATGTATTACTACTGAAAAATGGGAACTTGTGGTAAAGCGAATTTTTCTCTCACTTACTTGCTTGGAACCCGCCGATCCCAATATACTATATACACTATATATACCTCTAAGTTGTACAGCAGGTTTTATTTTTTAATTATTGTTTTTACGACAGGGTCCTTTAAAACTTTTAATTCTAGAGAGTTATATAAACAGTTTTTTTTTTTGTTTTTTTTTCAGGTTGTTTAACATGTATACAAAATAATCTAAGTATGTATGAATAATAGTTAATAGTATATACATATAAAATAAGTAAAGGTTTTTATTTTTTAAATATTTAATAAAATATAATTCAGCAGCAATTAAGCGACTTTTTTTAAAATAAAAAAAATGTGTTATTCAGGCTCTTTTTCGGATGGGAATTGAAATGTTACCTTAGAAACATCGAGTTGGCAGCAGTGCCGGTGAGAATTCGCACTGATTTTTAACTTACGGAGCCCCATGGAAAGAAAATTTGACCCCCCTCCCTTCGCTCTGAAAAAAACAATTATTTAGCTAGTTATATGATATATTTTGGTCTTAGTTGACAAATTGTGACACCTATCTTTAAATACTAACCCACATCTAATACGACGACATATCAATGATATACTTAGTTTCGGTAGGGATACCTGAAAACATTATTATATTTCGGCCAATGTGCATCTAGGAACAACATTAATAGGAACACCTGGACTGGGGCAGCTGTAAAATGGAATATCAATATTGACACACGAGGACGGGACGAGATAATCTTAGTTGTCAAATATATGATAGATAAGGACCACCAAATAGAACTATTTTATTTGAGTGACGTTGGGGGATTCTGGTGAACTAAGCTCGAGATCTACGTAGATAGTGACAGTTAGTCAAAGTAACAACTATTCTGTTGGTTATAACATTTGCTGCCATGGGAGTACTGTTATACATGTAGGATTGACATGTTAGAAGTACTACTTCTAAATACTACATAGCCACCTTGTCTGTAAACTCCAACTTAAAACCTCACAACTTAGAAATAACATAAATTTATTTTTCTTATTTTTTTCTTTTATCTTTCTATGTTTTTTATTTGTTTATTCTGAAAATTGTCTTTAATCATCAGTTTATCATTCATTTACCAAGAGGAATAGTTGGCCGAGATCAGGTTAAATATAAACGCGTATCTTTAATAATTGAATAGATTACTTGATTTAGTCTTTCTTTTATTTGTTCCTCGAATTTTTGAAATGAAATGAAAAATAGTTTATTTTTCTTGGACTAGGACCCTTTAGAACAATTACAACGGTAATTTTAGTTTTACAATAACATATATGGGCCAAAAACAGTGTGGCCACATTTAATTATAACTTATATTAAAATTGTATATAGAGAATTTTAAATACGGAAGTAAAAAATAAATTAATTAAAAAACTAACTAAATACATATAAAATAAAAAGGTAATTACAAAAAATCTGTACTATTATAATATTGGATTAGATTGGTAAAGTATAAAGTAGTTGAATAGAAGGGTTTTATATGAGGGAAGGGTTGGTACATGACGTATACTAGAGAGAATGGAGTTCCAGTGATGTGCAGTTCGGGTGAAAATGATTTATCAAACGCAACAGTTCGATGAGTTGTAGATGTCAGATAATTTAATGTGTGATTTTGACTATTGGTGCAACTTACAATTTCAATCTATAAAGTTTTCTCTTCCACTCAAAGAAAAGTAGAGCAGGTTTCAGATAACTAATACTATGACTTCTTAATATTTATTAGAAGAAAAAAAAAGTTATCTCAAAAATTGAATTTGAATTTTTTTTTTAATTTACACTATTTTGCTCCATGTTGCGGTCGACCTAGATAGATTTATTATTTTTAAATTTAATAGATAAAACCCATTGCAATTGCTCTCATTTATTGCTGGTTTACTATTTTATCATACTATTGGTCAATTTTGTGCCTTTTTAAAATAATTTTACTTGAAAAAAAAAATGTGTTTTGTTATATTTTTTAATTCAGGGTTTTAAGGTGATATTCTTTTTTTTTGAGGTGTAGATAGTTGACCGTAGATTAATGCTTGAAGAAGTTTGTCGGGGGGTGCGGTCAGCAAGGAACAACATAAATAAACAAAACCATATTTATTTATTTTATGCCTACGTTTCGACCTGAGTTTCAGGTCTTCATCAGAGCTATAGAACAAAAGAGAAAACAACAACATTTAGAGTAACATACAATTGAAAAGGAATAGTATACAAACAAATTTAGAATTATATAAAATATTGAATTAAATTATAAATGATATAAAATGATAATTGATAATTGAATAATACAAAATTTTTTATTGATTGATATTTGTGGAATTGTATGGTAGTAAATTGAAAACAGTGACAGATGAAATATAATATCATTTAGGTAAGAATTCTTTTTTTTTGTTTACAAAATAGAGTGACATCTTTGATAAGAGAGAAACACTCAAGAAAATGTTTTAACTATATTTGTTACTAAATTTCTTTCTTACCTTTTTTTTATTATATTTTTCTTTATTATTTTCTTTTCTACTAATTGATGTAAATCTCATCTTTCTATTTTATGACTTAAACTTAACATGCTAATCTATTACCAATTAAAACTTAGGAGTTAGAGACAAATCTTGAAGGTCTTTAATATATTAAAAATTAATATTAGGCATATTATTGATAATTCAAGTTATCTAATAAACATCATTAAAATGTAGTCTAAGTAAGCTAAGTTAACGATATTAAATTAAAATTGTTATAGTATATAATATATTGGAATATGTAAAGGATGGAAATTCGAAACGTTGTCCTGAATTAGTAAATAAAAAAGTTGACAGGTTTGGGTGTCTTCGAAATTACATAATATATAATTTTTTAATATGATGCATTATATATTGTATTGACTGTTTAATGTTCTCTATGTCTCCCTTTTTTATTTATTTATTTTTTTGCAATTCATCTATATCACTATGAAGAATATATTAATCTTCTCGATCAAATTTATTTTTTAATTTCTGTTGATGTGTCCCATTACAGCTTTGCTTTATTATTATTATTATCTCCGAAGTATTTACTCTTCCCTCCTATTTGGCATAAAATATTCTTTATCAGCTACTCAATGCTAATGGCTCGTGGCCAAGCAGCCAGAACAACCTTACAGATGTTTTGGAAGAAGAAAAAACCCTTGAAGTGGTTGGTGATAAAGCAGTACTTACCATAAAACCGCAGCCTTCCACGTCCCTGTTCCTTGTTTTTTCCCGTACATTAGAAGACATCCAAAATCGGATGACTATGATGGCTATAAAGTGTGTATTTTTAAAGCCTAGAAATCCGCTGGAACCCCGACGCTATCTGTGCTCCTAGGGCCGTGGGAACACAGGTGTCACCCTAGGCCTAGCCCTTGTAAAAAAGTCGCCTTTGTGGCCCTTGCGTCGGCTCCGGGCCGCATCGTCGGGACCTTCTGATGAATCGTCATCACCCATTGTGTACTCCAACTGTGATCGATCACATTGCTCTTATAATGACCTCAAAACCGGCGGTTAGGAAGGGCTCGAGGACATAATGACCGCTCTTCACATATTTTGACAGATCAGTTACATTTATAGCTGTCACTCGGTTAACGATGAAGGATGTGAGCGTTGTATTGTTCGTTGGATGGGAATAAAGTTACAACAGTTTATGATAGAAAGGGTACTATAACAAAATTGAATTTTTCCTATCAGACGACTCAAAAAAAAAAAAAAAATATATACATACATATATATATATATATAATAATAATAATCAATAAGAGCAGAATTTTAAAAAGAAAAAAAATGGCACTGTGCTCGGATCACACAACTTTCACTTACCACCCTCATACGTCTTCAAGTTCTGATTAGACTAGTGGACTCTTGTTAAATTTATCATTATTTTTTGGATTTTTGAAAAAAAAAAATCTAAATATATAAAAATCTTTTTTTTATATATGTACATATTGACCGTAAAAATTTTAATAAAAGAAGATGGTCCGGGTTGCGGTAAAAAAAAGAACAAATAGTTTATAACTTAATTTCCGAAGTTTCGCTCCACTTAGAAGAGAGATACAAAATAAAAAGATATAAAAAAAAAAACTGAGAATATTATTTATACTTTTTTTTTTGTTGCTACAATAATTCGTATTTGCAGTTTCTGAAGGCTGGAATAACGAATTTAAATTTTGTTCCTGTCAATAATGCAACAGTATAATAAAAGACAATAAAGCTCTAATGCAGTCGGGAAAGTTCGGATCTTAGATTTAAATTTTCTCTTATTTTTTCTTTAGTAATTCATATAATTCTTTAATATTTTGTATCAATCCAAATTTTATTTATGATTTTTACTATTTCAATGAGAATAAGACCTAGCAGAAATTAAATATTATTTACTTTTAGGTGCCCTGGCTCCGAAAGACTGAAATAATTTATGAATGGAATATGGTCCGGGTGCGGTCAAGAAAAACTCAAATAGTAGAATTATACTATTTTATTGAGCCAACGTTTCGCCCCATGTTGCAGGGCTTCGTCAGGGCTAAAAAAGATACAAACACTATAGTTACAAAAAGGAAAAAAAAAAAGGAAAAACATAAGTGTAAAATAACAGGGATATAAAATGTAAAAACGTAAGATATAATAAGAAAAATTAAAGGTTATAAATAGTAAATGAAAAGGGTAATAGTAACAGATAGATAAGAGAAGAAATATATAAAAGAAAGTACAAATAGAGAGATGAAAAAAGAATTTATGAATTTGAAATAATTTATGAATTACTGTTTCGCGTCGTCCTAACGTGATATATTTGTTTATTCTTCCCTCGCTGAAACGAAAGCTGAAAAAATTAAAATGCAATGAATGAATTCGTTGGGTTCGTGGGGTTCGTGGGTAGAGAGCATACAGGAGTAACTAGGATCAAATTAACATTTATCCCTGAAGAATAAACATTTACGTCCTAACTTGAAAAACCGTTCCATTAGTACAACAGTGGAAATTTTCTAATACTCTCTAGCTTGTGATGGAAATGTAGATGATTGAAGAAAACTAAGGTTGGATATAGCTTCAGTATAAAATAAATAAATAAAAAATATAACAATCAACAATTAAAAGTGAAAAATTGTTAATTACTTGTTGGTATTATGATTTTTTCGTATTTCCATCGAAAAGCATTAATATTTTAAAATAAGGTTATAAACAATTTTTAAATACAATATATTTTATGCAATTTAAGTCCTAAAACACTCTTTATTTCAACGTTTCCGCCAATTTGCCCATCCTCAAAAAAAATCTTTCACAAAACAGCTTTTATTATACATTGATTTGTAATAATTTTAGCAAACAACATTATTATTAATAAAATAGCATACCATAAATACAAATTTACTGTCAGATCAATAATATAAAAACTTTGTGCAGGCTGTTCTACCGAGGTCACCGATTTCAATCAAATTAAATCTATAAGACAATAAAACATTAAAGAATCATATTACTTTATTACTAAGCTATCCTTAGTAATATAGTCTACCTATTTTGTCAATCTTCACATAAATATTAAAACTTTTAATAGCAATAAATTTAGCACTTTGGAGTAACCAAAATTCTATTTTACCTCGTTATCACTACAATAGTTTTAACCTTCCTTACACTCAAGTCAGGCATATAATTTATTTATTTCAACTGTATTTGGGTTAAAATTCTTATTTCTTTTATTATTAAAATTCATACGAAAGTTAATTACAAATATTAAAATATATTTTTAAAACAATATTTTAACTTGTTGGTTTAGATACATTTCACTGCTCATACCTTTTATCAGATTAACATTAATTCTTTGATATGACATTATTAATAATTATTTTTATTTTTATGTGCTTCTAAGAATGTTAGTTATTAAAATATTCTTCATTTAAACAATTTGTAAATTCAACATTCCTTCCACAAAACGGATTAAAACTTGATGTTTTGATTACCACCTGTAGAGAGTACCTAAATGGTTTATCGCTGCTTCTATTATTAAAGTGTCGATAAGCAAGCACTTGCTTGGAGTTAAATCCCCACTGGGAGACGTTTGGGACTACCTATGACAATGATATCCTGCCAGAAGATCCGGCCCAGATGTGCTGATGGCATCCGGCGGATGGGGGAGGAACATCCATCGTGCCACCAGGGCAGGATATTCGACACTTGTAACAGTTTCAGCAGGTAGCATTCACCTAGTGCAACTGGATACCTATTTATATAAACCTACCCTCTCTTCTATCTTCTATTATCAGGACTACTTTACATTTGAATTTATTTTTTTTGATACTCTCTACAAAAGTACTTTAATGGATATTAAGTAACGTACTCTAAATAAAATACGTTAATGTACTTTCTTTATGAATAAAAAATACGTTATTCGATTGCGACTGACCTTTTTTCCCTTTCGTTTTCAAACTACAAAAATACAAAATAGTTATTTCCATAATAAGTTTATAACTGAAATAACGTTTAAACTCAATGAATGCTGGATATAAAATATATTAAAATGAAATAGTTTACTACCATTGCAGCAACTAACGTAACGACTACCATGATGTAAATAGTGTTCTGACGTACATGTAGCGGCAGTGGAATTACCGTCACATAAATACTCATTCACACGGTGACACTTAACAGCCAATGAAGCTGCAGTGGCAGGTGCCACAATGGTGGGATTGTATGATAGTAGCAGTTATGACAGTATCTACTGTCTTGTTAGTATTGTCGGACTAGTTCTGGCGTGATGTTAACAGAACATGTAGTAGCAGTACAAGAGCCGGGAAGAAAAAAAGGCAGTTATCTCACCCCAATTTGTGATTACTTTAATGAAAACTATGTATAATTACTAGCCAAAAGTGATGAGTCTGCCAACTATAGGTAGAGGGAATAAAAAATGGCGGCTGTTTCAAATCCTAAAAAAAAAATTAATTTTTCATTCGGAGCTCTATATCTTAAAAACTACCAACAATACTAGAAGCACATTATTTAAAGGGGAGTAAATTTGCTGAAATATGAGCCATAATAGGGCTATTTACGTCCAATAGTTTTCGAGTTGTAGCCTTTTAAAAAGCAACATTTCATAAAAGTGTACTGAAATATCAGTAGTTAGTGAATCTATTTTGAGAAATCTATATCTCAATAACCATTCAACGTACAGATGTCTATTAGCACTCAAATTAAAGCTAGTTTAATGTGCTATAAAGTAGTTTATGACCTTTACCTTCGTAAAAATTGTAGTTTTCATGATATTTGCTAAAATAAATTGATTAATAGTTGTTCTACACACACTTAACAGCTACGGGATCAATTATTAGCATTAGGTCGGATCCCAATCGATTTTGTATAATATGGTATGAAGTATCTAACTTTTATAAGAGATCTTTAATAAAAATTTCCCCTCAACTAAGCTGAGCTTTCTTTATACATTTTTATATTTCATACCAAACTTTTTTTATAAATATTTTAGTCTAAAATAACTAGAAGTAACTGTAAATGATTGTTATAAAAAAGTGTAAAGGATTATAATTTAAATTGAATAATAATGTGGAATGGGATATAGGTGGCAAAGAAGTTTCTAATCTATATCAGGACTTGGATTTAAACCTGTTAAGGGATTAACCATCTTTTGTATACATTGACTAATGCTGCTAAATGGGCGATTGGTACACAGCCGGAGGGATCCTGTAATGGATAACGGAACCGAAAAAAGAAAAATCGGGCTTATCTTTTGATTATCGATGGTGGCCATTTATGGCGTAATTGGTTGACCAATGAAAAGCGGTCTATCATTACAAAGCGCTTTGTCCAGTTTAATCTGATTGGCTAAGCGGAGGTATTATCCGGCGCAGGGACGCTAAGCGATAAATTACCCCAATTTGGCCCCTTTTGTCCCTCTCGGCAATTGTCCCCCCTCCACTTTATATATATAATAGGAAAGTATGGCACCTGCTATTATGGGCCTTGACGTGACAGCCTGCCCTGCACACTTCGCCTCTTTATCCCTAATTAGCCCATGAAGAAAGAAGACAATCCCCGCTTTACTGCTATATTTTATTCCCCTGGCAGTTATAATATTCAGGCCTGTCATCTTCTTTCCTCTGGTCATTGTCGTAACAAAACATCTGCTCCGTCCATCTCTCACACACCGAGAGGCTTTAACGGTTTTTCAGGAAGAATTCGTGGCATGTTATCCAAACGACACAATATAACAACCCCGATATAGTTCGAAATCGATTTAACGTTTCGTTAGCTCATGAGGAATCAATAATATAGAGCGCCATTTTCGAGTGTAAATACTTCTCATTATCAACAATAACATTAATAATTTAAAAAAACATTGCCACTGTAGATTAAATTTGCTTCAATCATTGAATTCGAAAAAAAAAAAAAAGAAAGCTTTAACTAAAACACTCATGGGCATAAAGTTAGGACCACCTATATTTATTGAGGAAATTCTATGCCTTTTACATTAATAAAAACAAAGTACAGAATATTTTACTTTTCAAGTAATACATTTACACAAAAAGGAACATAAAACAATACAGTTTTGGATAAATATACTAAAAAAGTCATACTAAGCAAGTTCTACTCTTTTTTCTATTCTCATTCTTATTTTATTTGTGATTTCTGTTTTTAGGGCATAGTCATAACAGAAAAAAATCTGGTTCTCTACTATTGACCAGCATTGTAGTAACAAAGTTCTGAAATTAGATTGTTTAACTTATATTTTTTTTTCTAAAACTTTATTTGATGATAAGTTAGCAATATTTTATTCAGGCTTTTGTCTAAAGCAATTATAAAATTAGTAACTATTAACAAAATACAGAAGCCAAGACTTATTATTTTATTTAGTGGAATGGGTGAAATAATGCACAAACCACCTTCCTCGTATACTCTTTAATGGAAATAAATTCATGAAAAATGAAAAAAATTAGACCAGGTCATAAGTATTAATATACAAAAATCTAAAAAATAAAGAACACTTTACAACAGCCAAAAACTAAAAACAATCAATTTTTGCTAGCGCTTGGTTTCCAATGGATTTGGAATTGAAAGGGATGAAACAATTGACAGCCAAATTTTGCACAAATTTTAACTTACTGCTGGCTGATTCAGCGTTACTGTCTCACTACCTCACTACTTTCCTGTCACAATTTTTGTGACAAACTACAAAATCAAAAACAATTAATTATTGATACTTATCGCAAACTTAACTCAGTTGAAGATCGCTGGAGCGTGGGGAACTAAGAGTCTTTGAAAACTTAGGAGTTAAATCTTACTGAATCATTCTATTTACTCACTCGTTTCAGGTCATTTCGGATCGGATTGAAATTACCAAGGCCCATTGCTCTGACCTGCTCTTAAAGGAAAGTAGTTCTCACAACTCGCCTTACACCGGGAATCTTCACTTTGAATTATCGTTTTTGAGAAATGTACAGACTTCAGTTAGGTTTGTTTGTTATGGAACATGGAAGATAGATAAAGCAAGTAATATAAAGTATATTAAGTTCATTGGTTACAATTTTACTTGTGCCTTGTTGCAGAGAATATATGATGACCTTAATGATGGTAATATAGAATTTTAATTACTCCAAAGGTCTAAAGTTAGTATCATAAAGTATCTATTCATAACATTACCGAGAGCGATCATTGTTATCTTACTCTTCTTCAGCAATCATTGGTAAGGCAGATTTGTGTCGCAGAATAATGCGGGGAATCCTACTAAGACTTGATTGGTTTTCTATGTAAGAAGTTCAATGCACATGATCTAAGTGAGTAGAATCAAACAAGTAGTCAATCCACCCGCTTATTAATAGCTACAGGCACCATAGAGAGGCAGAGCACCTGTGACCCAAATCTGGAAGAGCTAGAGTGGTGTAGGTAATGATTTAATTAGGTGGGCGGTGGGAGCACTGGCGGAAGTTGTGCTCCTACTCATTGTTGGGGATTTTAAAGGTCCTCGTCTCCATCTGTCACTTCCTGCTCATCTGTTGCTGAGGTAGCATGTGCCAACAGCTGCGGGATCGTTTCAGCAACAGTTGCTCTCTCTCGTCTCGTATCTGGAGAGCCTCTGGTTATAACTTATCACTTAATATCAAATATGTCTAGTGCGAATTCGCGAATAATTTAAAAATCAATGGTATTAAAATCGATTTCGCTCTAAGATTCTGTGAAATGTCCATATTCCACAATCTCAAGTTCAAATTACAAGTTGCCACCATTTCGTTCTTTTTATGCTTTATCGTAAAATTAATCGTAAAACAGTTTGATAATTTTTGGTTAATTTTACTGGTTCACTTATCTCCATGATTGCTATTTTTAAATTTGAATCCTGACAAATCTCCTACTTCCAATAAAATCACAGATTTGATTTCAGAGTATTATTTATTTATGTATATTTTATTATGCTGTGTTGAGTATATACCCAAATACTTATATCGTTCGAGTTGCTTACTACAACGTGATAGAAAATAAGAGGTATTCTGTTATAATATTTTCGCTATTCTCTGAACAATCTCAACTGAACTTGCTTCAACAGCACCATAAAAATTAAATAAGGAATTATTGTCCCAATTTTCCCAAAAGAGTTAGGTATTTACACTTTCATCGGAGGATGGTGGTGATGTAATTTGTATATGTAAATAATGAAGATGTTCAGTGTTACAGTCAAAAGAGAAACAAAAATAATTAATAACCATTTATTTTCCGACGTTTCAACCCACTTTGAAGAACTTCATCAGGAAAAAAAAGATACACAAACAACTGTTGATAGCTTTGGCGATAGATAGAATATCAGAAGCGTACATGAGTGGAGGAGGGAAGTGGCCGTTCTTCTTCATTATTTGAAATTATAAGGTCAATTATATATATACATATATAGATGAGAATATATAGAAAATATTACTTTTGACTAATTATGTTAGAAAGGATATTTTAACCCTGAAAAATCGTTTTGTTATATTTCATGATTAAAATATTTATTTTTTTACATTATGCCCTCAACATTTTATATTTTCTTGATCTTCTTCTTCCTCCATCTTCCCTCAAATGGTGATGTTCGGGAGGAAAATTGTAAACTGAATGGTCTTCTTGAGATTCTCCAGGCCTCCAAAGACCTTGATCGCCAATTCAGTAGGGTTTGGCTAGATCCGCTTCCTGATGTTTTCTAGCTGAGGACAAGTCTGTAGGATGTGCTCTGTCTTGTCTCCAGTTTTACATCTGCAGAAAGAGCTTTCCCCAATGCCAAACTTTTTTATAGAGGTGTGCTCTCATTCTGTTGTGGCCCGTTCTGAGCCCGAAAATCGCCTTCCATTCTAATTTTTAAAATCCTCTAGCACAATTCCTATCTTGGTCCAACCATTCCAATAAGTACTCTACGAAGTCCTGGATGTCTTTGGCTCTTGAGCCCTCACCTAATCTGACCCAGCAAGGAGAGCACCGCGTTGTCTTCTGGTCCTGATTTACCAGCTACATGTATAAGGAAGCAAGGCTGGAATCAGAGGTACAGTGTAAATATTATATATTAGTATAAATGTCCTATTTATTTAATTGGTTAATCTTAATTTTTTTACATTGTGTACTGATTATGCCATTTATTTATTGTAATGTACATATATAACTTTACTAATGTTTATCACTATTATTTTATATTTATTTATCTATTGTCAGTGAACAATGATCCTTACATTGTATCCCAAATCCTCCAATCCCACATCAACACCCTTGAAGAATGGTGCCAAAACTGGAGGATTAAAATAAATTCCAATAAATCCCACCAAATCACATTTACCCTTAGACGTAAACCCATGACCTCTTGCCCTACAATATCCTTTAATAATACCCCACTTATTCCTGTCGAACAGATCCGTTACTTAGGACTACATCTCGACAAACGACTGACATGGAATCCTCATACAAGACTAAAAAGACAAGAAACCGCTCGTAGATTCCGACTATTGCAACATTTACTAGACAAACGGTCTAAATTGCCAATCCATTACAAAAGACTGATCTACATGACTATTATAAGGCCTATCTGGACATACGGAGTTGAGCTTTGGGGCTCCACTAAACCATCAAATTCCTCCAGAATCCAATCCTTACAGTCCAAAATCCTTCGTAAAATCCTTAATGCTCCTTACTTTGTCACAAATCAAGTCATCCATCAGGACCTCAATATTCCATATGTTGCCGATTTGGCCAGAACCAGATACCGTTCCTTCCATAATAAACTTCTCAACCACCCAAATCCACTTGTTTCTAACCTGGCTTCTCCTTCATTGCCTAATAATCCTCCTAGGCGTCTGAAAAGAAGATGGCCTCGAGATCTTCTCCTCTAGAAATGTTTTTGGAGTTCTATCAATGGGTAGATTCTCCACATGTTTTTATCATGTCACTATGTCACCTACAGCAAATTTACTTGTTGTATATATGTGTATACAGTTGTAAATATCAATAAATAAATTATTAAAAAAAAAATATTTATTTATCCTCTTTTCTGTCAATCTAAAGTTTTGTATCTGATGTACCAAAATAAAAACCTTAAAATGAGGAAGCAAAACCTACCACAAAAAAACACGAAGCAAATGATCAGTCAAATATTTTCTAAAATGATCAGTCAAATATCAAATTAGAAGGATTTAAGACAGTAACCTATGAAGATATTATTTCAGAAATACAATGGCTGAAAGAGGATCGGGTTCTTAAAACGACGGGATAACTGCAAATTTGCTAAAGCAAATAAAATAAAATGTCACTAAACTGATAAAAGATATTACAAAGCCAAGCCTGAGTACTGGGAAATTGCAAGATTATTAAAAACTTCCATTACTCCTCCTATATTCAAACAAAGTGTCTTATTACTTTATTAGAGATAGAAAATTAGCAACAATAATCTGAAACTTAGTACAAAATATCGAAAAATGATTAAAAAAAACAATTATAACATCTAACAAAGGTCTTTGATACAATGCCCATAAGAAATTAGCAGAAATGTTGAAAATTCACGAATTTAAAGGAATAGAGTGTTTAATTGGACGAGTTAATTGGACAAAAGATTGCTGTGAACCCAAAATAAAAGTCAATTAAGCAACGAACAGATAGTCAAATATAGTGTCTCACGACTTAAAGCATTAGGTATCAAAAAAATATTATGGTTGATATAAATTTACAAAATTCAGACAGCTATAAAAAAAATAAAATCAATAAAAACTATAAAATAGCTAAAATAAAATTATAAAAACAGCTAGAAAAACAGTCTATATCGTCGATGAAATTATATTTATAGGGTGGAAGTGTACACTAATAAACAAAAGAATTTGATATAATTAATTTTTTGCTCTAATTCCTTTGTTTACTAGAGGAAACCCATCACAACAGCTTTGATGAAGATCTGTATTGTAGGTAGAAACGTTGGCAATCAATAAATATTTGAAATTTTTTGTATATTTCCTTTAAAATCACATACGGTCTATCATCTTAATATGATATTATAAAAATATAAAAAAATTGTATATTTGTATTCATTTTCAGATTTTTTTAGATGCTATTTCTAATTTAGAAATAAAATATTTCTGTTTTTAATACATATTTATATAAAATTTTTAATTTGTTATCAAATGAAACTCATATTTCTGGTCACATAACCATAAAATTAATTTGGGTTGTTACCATTACTGGTGAAAAGAAGAGAGAGAGAGAAATACTTTATTCATCTATGCTGCCTAAATACATCAGGCTATATCACACAGCATACTTATCAATCCGTAATCGGACATATATAAATTACATATAATTACATGGTATAATAAAATAGAAAGAAAACAATTTTTTTCCCTACAGTTTCCTTTTACAATCAATTTCGGCCTATACACCAAATACAAATATTTTAATTCATTCCTTCTTTTTCTGTTCCTTCAATTTCACAATTTTTAATTCACCCGATCAACAAATTCGCTCTCCTGAATTCACCCTCCCAGATCCGCTAAACAAATTCAATATTAGACGGCAATGTAAGATCAGACCATCAATAAATAATAGTCACAGTAGTAGATCAGTTTACCAAAAAACAAACAATTAAATACATTTTACGAGAACAGAATTGACACTTAGATTCAACGGAAAATATAATAAAAAGCCGGTTACAAGAAACACTTGAATGGATAAATAAGTTTTAAAAAATATATATATAAATAAATAAAAATAATAATACTAATAAAATAAAATAATTTAATAAAATAATAAATGTAATCAAAACTGTGTGTCAATTTATGGTATTTTAACATCATGTTTCATGTGGGAATGTTTGAAAATGAATATCATGAAGAAACCAAATAAGTCGAATATTTAAACCAAGTATTAGTACTTGTCTATCTGCTTGCAAAGACCAGTATTTCTTATAAGTAACATAAGGAATCGGAACATCTGACCATATGCCTTGTACCCATTAAAAAACTCATAACAATGGATTTCTTGAAGGCTGGAGCTAAGATGTTTTAGTCGAAATTTAAGCACAAAAGGGACTATGGTAATGCGATCATCGAAAGCATCTCCCCCGAATTTGTATTTTAAAACTTCAAGTTGAATAGTTGTCGAAGAAAGGGATAGAGAAAAAAATCACTGAGCGTAAAAAGACGGGCAGCTGTGGCAGATGCAACACGTGGCACGCGCCATGGGCTGGAGTGGGGGCAGGGAGGCATTTAAACCTAGTCCAGGTAAACAAGCCAGCCAGCTGCTGTCTCACCTGTGCTCTATTCTATCTGTCACTGGATCCTTCTCTCTATGCAGTATCTGCTTTCTCTGGTATCTCAGCATGTTCCCTCAATATGGGAAAGGAACAAGAAGTATAATACTCCTACACTATGTTAAGTTTCAAAAGTTAATCTACTATAATATCAAACTTTTCTGTGGCATCATGGTCAATAATTAAGGAAAGATTCATGACTTACATTTGAGAATAATTATTACAAAGCACATAGTTATTGCTTCAATTAATCTTTAGCATTCTTCCTGAGATGTGTCAACATCTAACAGTGAGAACAACACTTAAGTCTGTTAAAAATGATCAATTTCTTATAATTTAAGTTATTAATTAGTTTGTTAGCATTTATGAGTCCATATGTAAACGAGGAGTCTTCAATGAAAGACTTCTCTACTCACTTATTCGCACAAATCATGTGCGGAGATTTTCTAATGTATCCTTTTCCTCCGCTCACAATTATAAATCAATAAAAGCATACTGCGTCCAACGCTACGAAGCTTCCTTGTTCACCCACCTCAGTGATGGTACACAGCGCCATCTAAAAAACATCCATTCTATGGTGTGGAATATCGTCCGGACTACAGCATGGAAGAAGGAGAAACCCCTTACACTTCACAAACTACTGGATGTTCCTTCGGTCCCGGACTTTATCAGGAAATATTAAATTCCTGGACTAGTTAAAAGATCAAACTAACCCACTATTCCAGAAATTGTAACCCAAAACCTCAACCACATGAATGTGGTCATGTTTTATAACAATTCCCAACACACAGCATATGTTAACCACCAAACCATAATTTCAATTAGGGGCACAAATTTACACTATATGCCAAAAAGTAGTTGTGAAATTACAAAATAAATAATAATAATAAAATATATCAAAAATAGACCTGATAAGGAATTAAATCTTCTTAAGCAATGGTTGGATATAAGAACACTTCAGGCAGTTGTATGGCCAAGCGGCAAAAGCTGGATCATTGATCCAACCTTTCTTGATTTCTCGCACATCGCCCTTTATGCTCTGATGACAACACAACGAATTAACGAAAACGAATTAATAGAGATTAAGAATACAGTACACGCATGGAAGGCTGGTTGTAGGTAAATCAATCCAAAATAGCTGAAGAAGTAGTGCCGACTAGACTGTGAATACTTACTGTGGTCAAGAACATCTAGGTCAAAATGTAGAGAGAGTAACGTATCACTAAATGTTAAAATTATACTGATAAACTACAGGCATTTGATGGATACTAGACTCCCATATCATTTTACTGAACGTAAAATAAATAAATAAATTTGATTTATTTGCTTTTTTTATTACAATAATCAATGTCTCTTTCTAATATGTAAGTTTTTTTTAATGTTAATGGTTGTTGTCATATCAGATGATATCATCTAGTATTGAAAATAATTATATTAGAAATGATTCTGAGATTAAAACTCAGTATGCATGGGCAAACACCCCACTTGCAGTTGATTATCTCATATAAAAAAATAAAGAAAAGGAAATTTTAATATAAGGAATAAATCAAGTCAAAGAATCAGGTACCCATTTCAAGATCAAAAATAATTATAAAGTCTCTTACAAGGATCTCTTGGATTCTGTTTATCCAGACTTGTGCTGTATTCATGTGAAGCCAAATTTAATTGGGGTCTACAATCGATGTACACAAATTTGGGCGCGTACTAATTCTCATCTAAGTACCATCAGTATCAAGTTAATGGAAGGCATTCTGATAAGCAGTACACCACATAGCATTTAGATACCCCACTGAACCACAACAGCTGCACAATCTAGGTACCTTTTTTTCCTTTACAGGTGAATGTATGCCTGGGTATGTTGGAGGAGTACCTGCTACTGCCAGTATCTATAGCCAATGATTTTTAATTCGGCTAACTTTTGGGAGCTATTATAGAACCAGCTGCCCGACTTCCTGAAGGACATACCTCTTGTTAACAGAGCCGACTGCTGGTTTCAGATGGCTCAGGGACCATCAGGAAGTGAAGTGGGTACGGCCTAGTCAGGTGGTAAGCCAGGATTTCAGATCTGGTTTTTCTGTACTTCAAAATTAGGATTAAACTAAAATCTTTAGTTCATTCCGAGTGCTCTGACACTCGAGAGCAGGTTCTGTTTCACAAAAAAAAAACTAGCAGTAATTAAAAGAAATGTCGAAGAATGTGTTCAGACAGGACAAAGACCATTTCGAATATTTATTTTAATAAAGATATTTTTATTTTCTTATTATAAATATTAATTACAATTTGTCATCGTCGGTTTTATTTGTATTTACGGGCTTTGTTGGTTTTTGAAATGTTTCATTTTATTTCGTAAACAACCTTTCTTTTCTTCATTTCTATGTTTTTTTTGTAGAAGCAAAGTAAATAATAATAATAAATAATAAATAATAATAAATTTTACTCTCAAAACAATTTTTTTTTAGACGACCAACTTCAGTTTAACACAAATCAAAATATCTAAATTTCCAAAAGAAATCCAAACTTCAATCACACTAAATTAAAGCTTATTAATTGTAAAAGTTTTTCTAATATTAGGTTTTCTTAGATATAAAGGAAGCTTCGAAAAATATTAAGGAGTATATTGTGATTTATAAAAATATAAGTAAATAGTAAATAACTTGTGTGTAACACTGTGTGTCCGCCTGTTACGCCCATACGATTTCATGAGGCCCTTTGATAGATTTAGTAAAACCGGTATATATTTCTCAAAAAGATTTTTTCCTATTGTGCTATTGGTATTTAATTATCTTTAATAATTTCTTAGTGAGTATTTTTTGTTTATGAAAACAGAACTTTATAAAAATTTCTGATTTTCTGCCAGAAATCGTTTTTGTTTTCTTTTTTGGTCTTGACATATACTATCATTTCTTTAAATGTTTCTAACCATGACCACTTAAACATATTATTTAAAAATATTCTGCACAGTTTTTCGCGTATAATAAATTATCAAGGCAAATCAGACGCCTTCCTGAATAATTTAGTTGTCATTTGAAAACATTATAGGTCTACTTAACAAATTTGATTTATATATAAATAACGAATTTGATTTCTAATTTAATATATTTAGTAATTTTTTTTTATTACAACGGTTGATATCACTTTCTGTTTTGGAATTAATTTTGCTTAATGTTAATTCTTGCTATCATATTATATA
>NW_027114006.1:34178-40058 GCF_000696795.3 Halyomorpha halys
TATATTATGGTAAATTTAGTTTCGTTCGGCCAGGCGCATCGTTACACTATGCCGCATAGTCTCGATACTCGTGTAATTACTGGCAGTTTATATATAGATGATCGTAGATCTAATCATAACATTATTCAACAGTAGAGATAAATTAATTCTTTCATTCATTTTCTTGTCAGTGGACAAGAGAATGAATGAAGGAAAGTTTTCATAAAATAGGCAAATCCAAATACTTCTACTTAATTAACACCTCGATGGATCATCTAGATGCAAGTGAAATCCATTATTCATATCCATCTAAGGAGTATTGAAATCCTAAAAGATTTTAACATTAAAGTACTACATAATGTTTTATTTTTAAAATTAATTTATTCGTTTGGGAAACATTATTTTAGAAGTTAATACTAAAAATTCCTATTAATAATTAATTAAGTTTATTTGACAAATTAAAATTCTACACCTAAAAATGATTTATTTTATTTCGGAATATAAAGTTTTTCTTGTCTAATGGAGTCTTACAGAGAGGGGTGTTTCAGTGAATAAGGCGCTGTATACGTACAAGAATCAGGGTTCGAATCCGGGTGTAGCAAGTAATTATTTATTCTGCTACTGTACCCGTAAGTGAACCTTGTGGGTTCGATGACCCTTTCTAGGTCCACCCAGCCTTATAAAGCGGGGACCCTTAATTGGGGAAAATCTGGCGGTCGAGCGTGATCATGAACAAACCACCTCCTTGTACAATCGTTGTTCACTTCTTACACAGTTCTGAACCCCTGACCCTTCATGCGTAGTAGTACACAGATTTTCATTTTTATTTTCTATTGGTCTAATAGGTGTCACAAATCATCATTTTAAATAAAAAGTTGGCACAGGAGATGATCTAAAATTTGTTTTTTATATTAACTTAAATAATGTTATTTTATTTGACAGTTTAAGATGTCATTGAATCATAGGTCTTCTTGAAAGACGTGTGTTTTCTCTGCTCTATTTTCGATAGGGATCGTCTTTGAAGTTTTATTTGTCCGCCTGCAGAATGACAACTGTGAGTCATCAGGCAGTGAACTCTACAGTAGTGTTAAAATAATTTCAGCTTTTATTAACAGAAGTTAAAAATTATTAAATTACTTAATATTGATAAAAAAAATATTAGTAGAAAATTTATTTATTCCTAACTAAAACAATGTAAATAAAAGGGTGTATATTTTGAAAATATTTGTTGAATCATTTTAAAACTTTTCTGTCATTTTTCAGTAGGCAGTTTTTAAAATTTCTATTTTTTATTTTACTTTAATAAAAAATGTTATTTCAATATTTTAAACGGTTATGCTATACATATTAAAATTAAAAAGAACAAAAACTGATACAAATAAAAATTATCTAGAAATAAATACATTAAAATAGGGTAAGAAAATAACAAGTAATAATACTAATAAAAATTTTTTTCAGTAATTAAAATTATTAAATATAACTCCATGATGCAACTATAAAATAAATAGCATAGATAACTAATTATATAGTTAGCAACTATGATCAATATTTAATAATACTATTATAATAAATAATTATGAAAATAAAGAAATAAAAGTTTTAAAATCAAAAAATTTCCGATTGATCTCAAATGAATAAAATAAATCAATATTAACTTAACTATTATATGGTATAAACATATTTGTTGTCTTATATTGTTTAATATATAAGTGATATCTTTACTAATATTTAATTTATTAATCCAAGTAAATATGATTTAAAATGATTTCTTTTAGATAGTATATATATTTAGTTTGAAATTTTAATTTTAGTAAATAAACGATTTTTTATTTCATATTAATGGTCCCGTCAGTTATTTTGTTTTGTTTTACAGCATTAGTGTTCTCTCAGTTGAAAGGAATAAAATTATAAGCGTTGATATTGAACTAAATCACAATTTCAAAATATAAAAAAGACATAAATAAATTGTCTACGTAACAGTTTATTCTAAATTATATTCTTCTATCAACTCATTTCTGTAATTAACAATTTATTTTTAAATAAAGATATAAATTTTTATAATTATATTAAAAAATTTTACGGTGAACGTCTAATTAAATTGTTTTTTCTCTAAAAATTACATTCTAAATATCTTTAATATTGGGCAAACTGCAATAAATTCGACACTTACATCCGGTGCTTTCATGTTACGTAAGGACCATATAACCCGTTTATTGGAACTGTTCTCTCAGTATTTAATTAATTTATTTTTTCCCATCGGTTAATGTGAGGAACCGGTTAAGTCAGGTTCTAATACTAATATTTGAATTTTTTTTTTAACATTGACGTAATCAGCTCTAATGAATATTAAATCTGTCGGCTCCAGACTGTCGATATTTTTATATTTTTCCAAAAAATTGACAAACAATTTTGATATAATTTGAAATAGAATAATTTTTTTTGTTTCGCATTTTTCTGAATGTTATCATAAATAGTTTAGTGGCTTAGGGAGGTTCTATTCATTGAAAAAGTGAGGATTCGCCCCCGAAAAAACGGTGACAACCTCTGGTAAACCTTCTGGAACAGGTACATGATGACTCCAGCTTGCATTGACTTTACCAGTTGCCTTGATATTGATTGTGACAGAGAGAGAACATGTTCCATGGATTGAGAAGAGACAGGAGCGGGATGTAGGTGCTGGGCGGACAGGTGAGCACTAGCAGCTGTATTCCACATCTGCCCTCCCGGCAAGGATTTTATACATCTATATACCTCTTCCGTACCACAGTTCTTCCAAGGAGAGCAGCTATTTATCCTTGGATTTCCAATTATCATACTCTTCTTCAAGGAAAGCCTTTTAATACCAAATGGTATCACAGAGTATTAAAAGGTTGCTTTAAATTTGTCGTGAAACACAAAGAAAAATTTCTGTACTTGACTTGAGTTGGAATCAATCGAATCATAAACCTATAAACTGATAAATGAAAAGTAACTGCCTGGCTTTTTATTTAGTGCTTAAATAAATGATGGCTAAGGACCATATTTTACAAACCTCGACAGAAATCTGGGCCATAAAAGGGGTATTCTAGTGACCCCAGAACTTAAATTTTTTCTAAATTCAGAAAACATTTCCAGTGATTCATTTAAGAATCAAACAAATAATCGGAGAAAACTTACAATTGGTATTTAGTTAAATGGTTAATGGTGATACAAGTTAAATTATTTCTATCTTGGCCACTAGTTCTGGCTTGGACTAATTTTTTTTTTTTTTAAATTTTAATTGAAATTATAAAGTCTGCCACACTTCAGGGCAAACAGTATGAATGCTATAAGTATTCAATCGTACCACATGTAAGTACTAGATAAAGAGAAAAGTAATTAAAAGAATAATATAAAAAATAAAATAAGTACAATATTTTTTTTTAATTCAAAAAACAATATTTATTGATAGATATTACAATCTGCCACACCATTGTGGGTAATAGGTAATAGTAATGAATGATCACATTCATACTAAAATAAAATAAAATAAGAATGAAAAAAAGTACATAAAAATAAATAAAATCTCTCTTAAAATTTATACAAACAGAAGAATAAAGAAAATGAACATAATCAAACTAAGTAAAAATTAAAATGGATAAAACTATAATAAAAATATTTACAATTATAAAAAAAAAATATATTGACACATACAAAAAGAAGTGAGTGGCTCAATGGTAAGGCACTACTAACTCCAACGACTCGGATTCGAATCTGGCTGTAGCAGATAAGTATTTTGTGTTTCACTGTATGAATGAGTCAACCCTGTGGATTTGGGAGCCCTCCGGTGTCCACCCTGCCTTATGAAGTGGGTACCCTTAATTGGGTAAAAACTTGGCGGTCGAGCATGATTCTGACCAATTCACTTCCTTGCACAACCGTTGGTCTAGTTACAGTACTTCCTTACAAAGTACTGCACCACTAACCCCTGTTATAGTGGTACAGATTTAATTTAATATATACATGTATTCACCACACACTTAGTTTGATTTAATTACGAATAAAGGAAATTAAAACACTAACATAATAAAGAATTACTTTACCTTTAAGCTTACACCTTAATTGAGTTTTCCAGTCTTCACTATAGGAATAAAAAGTCATACAATAATACCTTATCTAACTTACCAGTTTACTAAAAATAGTTAACACACAAATAATATTTAGCGAGTTTATTCTTTTTCAAACATTTTTTAGTAAGCTTTTCTTGTACATTTTAAAGTTATAAATCACAGAATTAAGTTGATTTTTCAGGATTTTGGTATTTGAGTTTTAACTATATATTTATCGGAATTTTACTGCATGAAAATCCGGTCCCTGGTGATGACAGATCGGTTTCAGCTGTTGGATAAGTCGATGGATCAATGTGCCCGCTTAACAATGAAGGTTGTTGTTTCTGTTTTTCAAATCAACGACTGTTATCGTAATATTTTTGGTATCGGAATGAAATATTTAAAAAGATATTTGAAAGGTAAAACGATAATTGTAAGTAATGAAATATTCTGCAAATAGTAAAATCAAAGCAAATTGCAAATAGCAAAAAAAAAAATCAATAAATATGTCTGTTGGGACCACGGCCTGATTGTCCTGGGGATGCCCTTGCACTATGACCAGATTACGCTAGATTTCACGGATGTATTATTTTATGCGTGTGAACACTGGAAAAATAAGGAATAAAATAGAAAATTAAAATATACCTATAAACAAAAGAAGTTCTGGGGTATAAAACAATATTTAATAAAAGAAAGTACTTATAAGTACTAACAACAGTACTTATAAGATGAAAATTATAAGTCATTAAAAGAACAAAACACATGATATATTCTTTAAAATATCAATTAAAATGAAGAAAACTAAATGAAATAATCTGGATTATCTCTCTAGGAAGTCTGGTGAATCAATTCTTTTAAAATTTCTTGAGGTTAATCACTTCCATCATTTGAAATAAATTATTATTTATTTATTCATGACAATTGTACCACGTTTCGGGACCACTGTCCCATATTCATGCTCTATAAAAACCTCATGATTTCATATGGGAAATCAGGAGGTTTTTATAGTGCATGAATATGGGACAGTGGTCCCGAAACGTTGTACAATTGTCATGAATAAATAAATAATAATAAATTTTACTCTCAAAACAATTTTTTTTTAGACGACCAACTTCAGTTTAACACAAATCAAAATATCTAAATTTCCAAAAGAAATCCAAACTTCAATCACACTAAATTAAAGCTTATTAATTGTAAAAGTTTTTCTAATATTAGGTTTTCTTAGATATAAAGGAAGCTTCGAAAAATATTAAGGAGTATATTGTGATTTATAAAAATATAAGTAAATAGTAAATAACTTGTGTGTAACACTGTGTGTCCGCCTGTTACGCCCATACGATTTCATGAGGCCCTTTGATAGATTTAGTAAAACCGGTATATATTTCTCAAAAAGATTTTTTCCTATTGTGCTATTGGTATTTAATTATCTTTAATAATTTCTTAGTGAGTATTTTTTGTTTATGAAAACAGAACTTTATAAAAATTTCTGATTTTCTGCCAGAAATCGTTTTTGTTTTCTTTTTTGGTCTTGACATATACTATCATTTCTTTAAATGTTTCTAACCATGACCACTTAAACATATTATTTAAAAATATTCTGCACAGTTTTTCGCGTATAATAAATTATCAAGGCAAATCAGACGCCTTCCTGAATAATTTAGTTGTCATTTGAAAACATTATAGGTCTACTTAACAAATTTGATTTATATATAAATAACGAATTTGATTTCTAATTTAATATATTTAGTAATTTTTTTTTATTACAACGGTTGATATCACTTTCTGTTTTGGAATTAATTTTGCTTAATGTTAATTCTTGCTATCATATTATATA
>NW_027114006.1:40108-55970 GCF_000696795.3 Halyomorpha halys
TTTCATATGGGAAATCAGGAGGTTTTTATAGTGCATGAATATGGGACAGTGGTCCCGAAACGTTGTACAATTGTCATGAATAAATAAATAATAATTTATTTCAAATGATGGAAGTGATTAACCTCAAGAAATTTTAAAATAAATGAAATAAATAAAAAAAAAACTTTAACTATTAAATTGGATTCAAACTCTACAAAATAAAAACCTAACCTAAGAGCTCTTGAAAAATAAACATCAATTAATAAAAAACGTTATGATAAATTAAAAGTTACTGGTTGAAATAAATCAATAAAATTTAATGATTATTATTATAAATATTGAATTAAATGAATAATATATTCTGAATGTAGCAGAGGTGAAATACTTGATGTTCAGGCTGTGAGGTGAGTGTAGGTTGATTATCAAAATAATTAGATGTGAGTACACTTGATGGAACTGTAGATGTTAATAAAGGCGGTAGACAAATGTAGATATGATAAAGATAAAAATGATATTAAACTATAGATAAACTGTAGGTAGAAGATGAAAACTGAGTAACATTATACACTATGCACAGATAGATAAATGTCTTCTCTCTAAGCAATCCAAAGAGGTTGCAAGTGCATGAGGTAGAAATTACCTATTCTTACAATAACTTGTTTTAATTTATTGTTCAACAATAATATAGAGGTTACATTATATTTATAATAAATACAATGGTACATGACTTAAAGCTAGCAAAAATTAAAAACAAAATGAAAGGAATGAGTGTGTTAGGAATTTAACAATTACAAATTAAACAGATTGAAGGATAAATCAAGATCTTAACAATGGCTTTCTTGCGTTCTAAAAAAAAGTTTTCCTATAAGCAATCAAAAACATAATTTTTGGTAATTGACACCAAATAGCTAAAAATATAAGATTAGTACTAAAATGAGGAAAATTTCGATATAATTTCTTGTGAAACAAAGGGAGGGAGGCATTAAAATAAAGATATTTCAGGAAAATTTGAAGTTCATACATTAAATAATGAAGTTAATACGAGGGTAGAAATGAGGATTTCTTTTCGATGAAAATAAATTTTCCTCACATATTGGTCTCACCAAGTCCATTTTACTTCAGTTAAATCAAATATTGTTTTAGACCGTTGCCATTTCTGCAATTTCATTAATACTAATTTTTTTTTTTCATTAACATTTTAAGATTTTTCAAAATAGATTTATAATTCAATATGTATTTTTTTTCTTCCATTTTTAATCCTTTTGTTCCCCTTAATTTATTGTATAAATTCTAGTTTACGGATGAAGGAAATTATTGGCCTTTGTGTTCTGAGATTTCCTTAGAATCTATTGTTCTTGTTTATAAAACTATTATATGGTCTACTACCTTCCAGAAGTGGTACCTTCCGTTCGAATCAAACACGTCGTCTCTAATCTAAACGTTTCTGTCCATGGTTGCTAGATTCAATCGATTCCTTGATTGAGCTTAGAAACAGGAAACTGCAGTCGATTTCGGCTACAGCACTTACTAGACAAACGGTCTAAATTTTCAGTTCATTACATAAGACTGATCTACATGACTACATAAACTTGCGAATTCCTCTCGTATCCGAACCTTCCAATTCAAAATCCTTCGTAAAGTCCTCAATGGTTCTTACTTTGTCACAAATAAAAATATCAGGACATACTGAGACGAGCTTTGGGGCCCCACTAAACCTGCGAATTCCTCTCGTATCTGATCCATGCAATCCAAAATCCTTCGTAAAATCCTCAATGGTTCTTACTTTGTCACAAATAAAAGCATCCAAGACCTTAATGTTCCGTATGTTTCTAATCTAGTCCAAACCAGACATCAATATTTCCATTATAAACTCCCTAACAACTCAGACACACTAGTTTCTAACCTTGATTCTTCTTCCATTCCTGACAATCCTCCAAGGCGCCTGAAAAGAAGGTGGTCTCGAGACCTTCTAGTGTAGAAATATTATTAGAGTGCTATCAATGGGTAGTTTCTCTACACCCCTGTATCACTATATTATAAACTTACATCAAATTTACTGAATTTATTATTATTTACAGTTGAAAATTTCAATAAAGACAAAGAATAAAATTCCCATATGTAACCGATCTAGCCTGAACCGATCAATCCTTCCATTAAAAACTCCATAACCACCCAAATCCACTAGTTCCTTGCCTTGCTTCTTCTTTCATTCCTGACAATCTTCCGAGGCGCCCGAAAAGAAGATGGTCACAAGACCTTCTAATGTAAAAACGTTATTAGAGTGCTACTAATGGGTAGTTTCTCTACACGCCTGTATTACTACATTATAAATTTAAATCAAATTTACTGAATTTATTATTATTTACAGTGAAAATTTCAATAAAGATTAAGAAAAAAAATGTCCATATTAACCGATGTAGACGTATATGTCTCAACCGAACCAGATATCAACTTTTCATTATAAACTCCCTAACCACTCAGTGTCTCCAATCCAAAATCCACTAGTTTCTAACCTTGCTTACTTTTTCATTCCTGACAAGCCTTCAAAGCTCCTGAAAAGAAGACGGCCTCGAGATCTTCTAGTGTAGAAATAATATTATAGTGCTACCAATGGGTGGTATCTCTACATGTCTGTATGCGCTCCATTATGGTCTTACATCAAATTTGCCAGATATATTTTTATGTAAAGACCGTTGCATATAGCAATATATAAATAAAAAAATTAGAAATGGAGGAAACTTTATACTCATATTTGTCTCAAATGAGCATCAATACTGGCATCGAAACCCATTTCATGGGTTTCAATCTTCAAGTCTGTCTGTAGAAAGTATGTAACATGAAAGAAGAAAAAATATCAACACCTCGGGTTTAAATTCATCAATATTCAGCTCAACAGTTTTTATTCCGATTCGAGGACGTACTGGAAATGTCATCGGTGAATTTTAATTAAATGAACCGCCTCAGTTGACCTTTGTACTCCATGCTTACTTTTCTACTTTCTAGCCGCTCCGGGTCACAGCAAGAATTACAGTCTACATTTAACAGCTCGAGGATCGCTGAAGTTTCCCGGTCAATGTCATGCAAATATATTCAACACTGTATATGAGTACAATCATAGTGGTAAATAATAAAAAATGGTATGGACAACCTAGTTCAAATAAGATTTTTTTTTTTTTAAACTATTTATTTATTGTTATTTACAACTGTATAAAAGTATATGCAACTAGTAAATTTGCTAGAAGTTATAAAATTACATGATACAAACATGTGGAGAGTCTATCCATTGATAGAAAAAAATAAAATAAAATAAAAATGGGAGATATCTTGAAATAAACAAGATATAGAAACACATTCGACAAATATTGGATTTGCATTTCTAATAAATCATAGCACAACTATTTGAAATATTTAATTTTTTTTCTAATTCACATTAGTTTCAAGCCAGAATTAACAATTATTTCTTCAAAAATAATAGTATAGTATTAAAAATCTAATTCAAGAACTTTACAGTTGTGTCATTATCTTCCGGATCGACGATATGATACCCCTAAGATATTTTACGATCGATATAAGAAAATAATATTTGATGAACATTTTAAATATACTGAGTTTCGGTAATGTTGTTTTTACTTTTAGTTACCTATATATGGAATATATAATAATGGTAAGTATTACGATCGTGTATTATGTTTAATTGGAGTTTTCAATGGAAATAGACATTTTGAGTTCCCCTGAATCCAAATTACCAAATACCGCGTAATGGTCTGCTTGTATGTGTGTGTCTATGCATGTATGGACATCCTAGTTTTTAAAATTATTTATTTATTGTTATTTCCAATTGTATAAAAATATATGCAATTAGTAAAATTGCTATAAGTTATAAAATTACATGATACAAACACGTGGAGAGTCTATCCATTGATAGAAAAAAATAAAATAAAAATGGGAAATATCTGGAAATAAACAAGCTATAGAAGCACATTCGAAAAATAGTGGATTTGTATTTCTACTAAATCATAGCACAACTATTTGAAATATATAATTTTTTCTAATTAACATTAGGTTTAAGTATTAGTATTATAGTATTAGCAATTATTTCTCCAAAAATAAAAAAAAAATATTAAAAGTCTAATTCAAGAACTTTACAGTTGCGTCATAACTATTCGGGATCTGTGATATGATACCCCTAAGATATTTTACGATCGATATAAGAAAAAAAATTGATAAACATTTTAAATATACTGAGTTTAGGTTATGTTGTTTTGTCTTTTAGTTACCTCTACATGGAATATATAATAATGGGAATTATTACGCTCGTGTATTATTTTTAATTGGAGTTTTCAATGGAAATAGACGTTTTGAGTCCCCCTGAATCCAAATTACCAAATACCGCGTAATGGTCTGCTTATATGTGTGTGCCTGTGCATGGACATCCTAGTTTTTTAATTTTTTTTTTTTTAATTATTTATTTATTGTTATTTCCAACTGTATAAAAATATATGCAACTAGTAAATTTACTGTAGGTGACATAGTGACTTTGATACAAACATGTGAAGAGAATACTCATTGATTGAACTAAAAAAATAAATAAATAATAGAACTAAAATACATATGATTGAAAGTGAAATTACTTATAGAATCGATTTTACAAATTTTAACGATATTGATTAAACTCAGTTTATCAACGTACCATATAGTGATCAACTCATCTTATCCTCATTTAAATACTTAAACTAAGTTTAAATGCAGATTAAAAAAATCCTTAAAATATCTTTATTTTTGTTTATTGAAATTAATTTACCATTTTAGCTTTTTTACGTATGAATATGAACTATGAAGAATTTGATAATGAACTAATGAAGAAATAAAGACAGTCAAGTGCACAAGACTTTTATATTGTATACTGTATTCTTTGCATAAAGAAAGTTGATATTCTTCACTCGTACCTTCAGGAATCCTGAAATACGAATTTTAGCAGAAACAGAAAATAAAAAATTAGTTGAAATTTTCACCTTCCAGGGCTGTAAATGAAAGTTGAGTGATGCACGCATAGGACAAGTGTATTTTCATAATGTCCCTATATTTTTGATCTACTAGTTCTGTGTTTGTGATGCCAATATAATTCCCTACTAGTGGAATAATGGAAATTCTCACGTAGTTTTTCTTATAAGGGGCCCCATATTATTCGCTTTACAAGACGAGCCATTAAAAAAAAATTTTTTTTTGCCCTGTCGTTTTATAACTAAATAAAAATTCGAAGCATGGTACTAGTGCTTGTCAAAATCTATGGCGCCACTATAGTTTCAGCTAGTTAACCAGTAAACTGATAGGTGACGCTAGCAGCGCTTGGTTACCTATCAAACGCACAATCTTTCCTTATACCAATCTGAAATACCTCCTCTCACAAGTTCTCCTGTACGGTAAAGACAAAGACATTTATAATGGGCCCATTGGTGGTTTCTTTATTTTTCGAGGAAGTGGAAATCGAATGAATTTTAGACCAATATACAATTTTCAAGGAAGGTAAATTTCAATATAACATTAAAAAATCTACTTCTCAAAAGTAGTAATTAAGTGAGACCCCGGGCAAACATGCCATCACTGCAATACCGCCTTCAGCGGACCATGTAACTCCTATCTTACAATGCCAAGAAGCAATAAAAGATCTGTTGGAATTATTATTATAATGTTTGTAAACAAATATATTTAAGAGGGAAGGAAAAAAACTCAAAAGGAAAGTTTTTTTTTGGTGTGAGGAGGGCAAATTAAAAATCTACAACCCTAAATTTTCTCAGTTTATTTAAAAATTAAAATTATCGGTAAAATGGTTGTGTAGATAAAAAATTAACTTTTTCGAGAGGTCCATAACAATTTTTGGATATGTCCATAATAATTGGATATAACCAGTTATTGTGACTGCAAATTTTTCGATAAAATCAACCGTCTGAAAGTGCCACTTCATAAAATCAATGTTTCACATTTTTTCGATTTTCACGAAAAACTGCTCAAGCAATTTTGATTAAACTCGGCATATCAATGTGGAATTGATTGGTATTTAATACAAGCTAGGTCCTATCTTTATTAAAATAGTGTAATAGGACTAAAATAACGAATTTTTAAAAATCTTCCTCTAAAGTACCTGTAATTTGGTTTATTTTAATAAAATAAACAGTTCGCATTGTTAGCATTAATAAACAATAGATGAACACAACATAATTAAGAATTTTATGAATAACCAAAGGAGAGAAAAAGGAAACATAGAGTCATCAGAATCGAAGAGGAACGTCGAGACCACCCGATTGCATCACGCCTTTGTCACCTTTTGTTAAACTATCGTACTGTTAGGAGGAACAAAATTTATATTTGTTATTCCTATCTTGAGAAACATTATAATAAGTTTTTTTATAGCTACTGAAAAGTTATTATTATTATTATTATTTTTTTTGTTTATTAAAATTTACAACTGTCCATAATTATAAATTTAGTAAATCTGATGTAAGTTATTATGGAGTGATACAGGCGTGTAAAGAAACTACCCATTGGTAGTACTCTAATGACGTTCCTCTATTAGCAGGTTTCCTGGCCATCTTTTTTACTGGTGCCTCGGAGGATTTTCAGGAATGGAAGAGGATGCAAGATTAGAAACTAGGGGATTTGAGTGGTTAGAGAGTTTATAATGGAAGTAATGATATCTGGTTCGAGCTAGATCGGTTACATATGGAACATTAAGGTCTTTACATATAATTTTATTTGTGACAAAGTAAGGAGCATTGAGGATTTTACATTATCATGTAGATCAGTCTTTTGCAATGAATTAAAAGTTTAAATCGTTTGTCTAAGTAAGTGCTGTAGTAGTCAAAATCGACGTCTTGTCTTTTCAGTCTTGTTCCAGGTTAGTCGTTTGTCCTGTTATCCAAGGTAGCGGATTTGTTCGATAGAGGTAAGAGCAACATAGCAACATTGTAGGATACTGTAGGGCAGTCGGTAGGTTTACGACGAAGGGTGAAGGTGATTTGAAGGGATTTGTTGGGATTAAATAAAAAAAATTATTCCTAATTTTTGACTTTCTTGGTCTTCAATTTTTAAAAAAAAATCACAAAAATAAAGATAATTTCAACACAACCCCACCAATATACACAAAAATTGGAGACGTAAGGAGTTTAGTAAGATAAAGTTGTGTGATGCGTGCACCAGACTTTTATGAGTAGATCCGTATGCCTTTTGCACCCACTTGAATGTTGAAGAAAACCTACCACAGGTTTTTGCTCATGCATATTTGTATTTTAGAGAAGTTGTCACATATGTTAGCAGGAGGTAGGAATAGTAAATGATGGAAAACTTTTGAGAAATTCTTCTTTAATTTTTATTATTATTGTAATTCGTAATCGTTTCCAGATCTGTCGATAGAACATGACAGATGATTATATCTCTCGTCTAGGTCAGTACCTCATCCCATAGACCCCCATGTATGCTGATTCCAAAAACGGTCGAATCGTACGTGATGGTCTATAATAACCTTTGACAAGCTGAAACACTGATAACGGCGTTTTTGGATAAATAGCGAGGAATAACGGACGGGGAGTTGGTGGCAGATGGCCGATGGAGATCTGTGCAGGCGTGAGGTTCCATATTTCCCGGATCGGAGTAGATATTTATTGACATTAGATATAGATAGGTACGTGCTGCACCCGGCCTGGTGCGCAACGCTAATCTCACATCAGCACCCCAGCGCCTGGGCTTGCGTTCTCTCTAATTGCTATATCGGTAATCAGATCAGTCACGAAAATTTCATTAATATACATTAAGCTCTCATTAGGGATGTGTGCATACGTGCCACTCTTAATGCCCTCAGGGGATCTGTCTTGTTTCCTGGTTGCACAAGTCGTTTAGGCCTAACTTTTCGTTTCCGCGTTAATCATTATTTAGATTTCGGTTAATGATTATTAATGTATAAATGAACTATTAATGCATCTTTATTGCGTTTTTTATCAGTCTTATCCTATAGAGGACTAAAAAATAAATAACTAAGCACCAATAATAGAATTCAAAATTTCAAAAATGATAACATGATAAGATTGGTACAGCTTCTCTACTCTACTTTTTTCATTTCTCATCCTTAGTTATAGTTATATTTAATAATAATAACACAATCTGCCACCACTAAGGGTAATATAAATAAATGGAGACCACCATGTTGGGGTCTATGTATATGTATATTTTTTACTATAACTGAAATGTTTATATATTTTTGATACTTTTGAATTAAATTAAATTTTATGTGTGACAGAAAAAAGAGAGAAAATTAAATGAATAAATAAGTTTTAAAAAATAATATAATGAGTATATAAGTTAATGATTATTAATGTATAAATGAACTATTAATGTATCTTTATTGCGTTTTTCATCAGTCTATTCCTATAGAAGACTAAAAAATAAATAATTATGCACCAATATTAGAATTCAAAATTTCAAAAATTATAACATGATAAGATTGGTACAGCTTCTCTACTCTATTTTTTAAAAATTTCTCTTCCTTATTTATAGTGTATATTTAATAATAATAATAATCCAATTTGCCACCACCAAGGGTAATATGAATAAATGGGGACCACCATGTTAGGTTTTATTTTAGGTGTACATTTTTTACTATAATTAAAATGTTTATATATTTTTTATGATAGAAAATTTTATTATTGAAATAATGAAAAAAATAAACAAATTTAAAGACCGATAAGAAAAAAAAATTAAAAATGTGTGATGGAAAGAAACAATAAATGATTAAAAGGAAAAAAAATTAATGTATAATTTTAGTACATAATGCAGAAATTTTTATAATGTGGGAATATAAAAATAATTATGCTGTGACTATTTATATTAATAGAAATAAAAAAAAGTTGTGCTTCACTAGTCATAATTATGCTGTATATTAAGGCAACTCAATGAAGTAGGGCAGTACATTTTTGATAAAGTATTTTTCTCTGTAGTGTACTTAGTTAATATTCCTAACATATATACAGACTACAAAGAAGAAAAAAAAATAAACAAAATAATTTATATACAAGATAATTAAAATTAAGTTTAAGTAAAAATAAAATAAACAGATCTGAGTAACAAACTTTCACTGCTCAAGAGCTGGCCATGTTCAGAATTACAAAAAAGGTCTCAGGGCCAGTGCCGTTTCAACCTTCTAGGAATTTCACACTCTAAGCCTAAATTTTCCTTTTATTTTTCCTCCAACCAAACATTTAAAAAAATTTGGGTAGTATAAAGGGTATCCCACATATGAATCTCCTTAACTTCAATTTTTAAAATTTTGCTATGAATTTGGCTGAGTGTAACAGTGATATCTTTTCAATGTTTTGTGACTATTGTAAATTTTTTAACCTTCTCCCGTGGCCTTTGCTATAGATTTTCAAATGAGATGGAGTAATCTTTTTATGGGTTATGATAGTAAATGAAGTTTTACGATGAATCAAACATTGTAATTTTTTGGCCTGAAAGCGCCAAAAAAGCTGATTTTTTTTTTTTTTTACAATTGTTTATGCTTTGTTTGCAAACGGCGCATAAAATAAAAATAAATCAAATTGGTATGAGCAGCAGAGAGAGATAAATGCTTTATTTAGCTATGCTGCTCAAATACATTGGGTTGATAAAATACTCAGCATACCAATCAATCCATGATCGCGCAAATATACAATACATATATTTACATGATATAATAATAAATTTGTTTTCCTACTTTTTCCTTTTACATTCTATACTCGTCTACACACTAAATACAAATATTTTAATTTTCCTTTTTCTACTTAACCATTTCATTCCATTTGACAATTTAATTTCATTTATTGACAAATTTATTCTCCCCAATTCAGTCTCTCAGATCCACTACCGACGTTCGATCCGTTAAACAAATTATAGAATGTATCATTAGATATCAGTGTAAAATAAAACCAAAGATAATAATAGTCACAGCAGTAGATCAGTTCACAGAAAAAAAAAACTGATATATAGATTTAAAGAAAAAATGTTATTTAAGAGAAATAATCCTTAGTTATAGTGTATATTTAATAATAAAAATAATAACAATACAATCTGCCACCACTAAGGGCAATATAATTAAACGACGAATTAAATGGACGCCCATGTTGGGGTCTATGTATATGTATATTTTTTACTATAATTGAAATGTTTATATATTTTTGATACTTTTGAATTAAATTTAATTATATGTGTGACAGAAAAAAGAGAGAAAATTAAATGAATAAATAAATTTTAAATAATAATATAATGAATATATAAGTTAAAACACAAATCGACAGGTTATAACTAAATAATTAGTTTGATTTTGCAGCAAATCCATTTATAAATATTCCAGCCATTTTATGATTACTGGTTTCCAAAATTCAGGCTTTTTAAGTGATCCTAATCCTTTTTAAGTTATCCTAAGAGGAGAAAAATATCAGTTCATTCAACCAAATCTTTGATTACTTAAATGAAAATTATGTATTAATTATGTAGTAAATTATGTATTACTAGTCAAAATGAATCTGCCAAGTATAGTTGGGGGGGGGGGATTAAAAATGGTGGCTGTCTCAAAACGTTAAAAAAGAAAATTTCATTCTGAGCTCCAAATCGTTAAAAATACCAAAACATTAGAAAATATAATAGAACATAATTTAAATTAGAGTACATTAACTAAAATATGAGCCTTAAAGAGCTCTTTAACATTTTTATAGTTAAGGGGAATGAAAAATGGTGGTAGTTTCAAGTCATTAAAAAAGAATATTTCATTCTGAGCTCCATATCGTTAAAAATACCAAAACATTAGAAAATCTAATAGAACATCATTTAAATTACAGTAAATTTACTAAAATATGAGCCTTAAAGAGTTCTTTAACATTTTTATTGTTAAGTATAGTTAGGGAGAATTAAAAATGGTGGTTGTTTTAAAACGTTAAAAAAGAAAATTTCATTCTGAGCTTTATATCGTTAAAAATACCAAAACATTAGAAAATCATTTAAATAAGAGAAAATTTACTAAAATATGAGCCTTAAAGAGCTCTTTAACCTTTTTACATGAAATATTAACCTTTTTTTTTTACAATAAATAAAGTACTCAAATTAATGCTAGTTTAATGTGCTCTAAACTTGTTTATGATATTTATCTTCATAGGAGTTGTAGTTTTCATGTTTTTTTCTAATACAATAGTTTTATGTAGTAGCCAAAGTAGATTTAAACTATTCGTTGATTGCTGACGATTCGATCTACGACGTAAATCTTCATCAGGACTGTTGCGACGGATGTAGATGTAAACAGTGGAACACAGGGACTTTGACAGAGACCTTTTTTTCTTTATTATTCTTCCTAACCACAGCATCTACTTCAAATCCACGTATTGTCTAATCTACATATATATTATATGTTCTGGTGTAGACCTAAATACGTAGCGCTTATAGGAAAGTGAATGACGTAATAGAAGTTTGCGTTACAATTACCCTATAGAGAATTATGCAGGAGTCAATTTGTTGTGTAGACCTTCCTCTTGGACGTTTCTACACTACTATATAATTAGCGAGGTTAGCGGCAACCCATGGGAAAGGGATTGTAGATCCATTATTGCAACATGTTCTCTTCATATAGGAAGTATCTTAGGGGCTACTGTATTACTTGTAAGTTGCCATGATAGTTCGGTCATCAGGTGATAAATCCTTTATGGCTATAACATTTGCGTAATACAAGCCACGAATAAGATTAGTCTGAAGAAAAGACACCAAAGTGAAACAAGATAAAAAAATATTTTTCAGCTAGGACTCCCATTGGATTTGGTAGTACCTAGTAGTAGTAGGTTTGGTAGTACCATGGTTGGAGGTCAAAGTTTTTCATTTTGTGGGACCCAATCCAAGTAAGCAGTTCATCTAACGACTAATGACCTCTGTATTGTTTAAAATTGCTGTAGAATAGAGTATTTTTTCAGGATAAAAAATAATTAGTCCTTTTTATATAATTTTATCACTTCTTGGAGACCATTTTAAAATAAATTGTATCCATTTAAGTCTAAAACACCAAACTGGCCATACATTCGCACCTCCCATCCAACTATTAAAATTGTTTGCAGGCAATTCTACCCAGGTCTAATAATTTTAGTTAAATTAACCTATTTTGCAACCTTCTAATTTTATTTTAAAACTTTTAATCAGAAATTATGGATACGAGGTGTGAATCATTAGTTAAGATTGTACTTGAGAAGTGCTGAGTTAGTCGAAACGTTGAAAATTTAAAATATTAGTAAAGAGTGTTTAAGACTTCAACCGATACAATTTATTTTATTTAAACAATAATTAGAAATTTCTTATTAACTAATTCATTTCACACAAAGAGTACTAGTCTTGGCAAGTATGTTTCATTACATTCATCACGCCTTCCTCCCCCCCAACTCAAATACCTATCTTAGAAGGTATTCGAAGGTCTTAGAAGCCTTTCTAAAAAAATACAATATCCTTATTTAAAAAAGGATACAAAATGAAGAAGATAATATGAAATTGGCCGGCATGAAATAGCTCTCATGACGTGAGATATGGAGGAGGCATCGAGCTAGCGCCTGGACACGATTAGATAGCAATGGACGGAACACATTCGAGTCACGTACCCGCGAATCGCTTAATTTCTTCTTTTGGTCCCGCACTCCTAAACTGCTCACATTGGTCTCGCCGAGAGTCGGATCTGTAGGTTTTTGTTTTATTTCGTATGGCCCTTCAGCGATTGTCTTCTTGTGAATACAGCGCATGCTGGATACAATGCAAAAAGTTATGTGGATAACAAACAGTGCTGAAGTAAGCGAGATTTCTGGAAAGGGATTCTGAATAGACAACCTTCGATAGAAAAAGAAATGACTGTTGGTATGGGGTCTCGTTCTTCCCTTAAAATAAACGGGATGAGAAAAAAAAAATTTTGAAACTGAAAAATAAAAAGTATTTCCCACCCTTAATTTCTTTACAGCATACCTCTTAATTTGTTTTTTAAATACATTTAAAACCTTATATACATATACTTATCGACATATTCATATATATACACGTACAAACTTTAACATTTCCTTCAATTTCACCCAGCAGTACTAGATAGTAAACGTAGCCAAGCATAGAATTTTACCACCCAAAGTTAAAACATTAAAGAGTTTCTATCCTATCCAGCGTGAAGTTTTCGGGGAAGAAAAAATGTAATTTTTTTTTTAATGAAATCACACTTGGATGTATTTTGGGACGCTTTATTTGATAAATATAGGAGAAAGGCTTTGCAAATCTTTTAAAGAATGTAATCATAAAGTGAGAAAATAAAAAATTGCATGCACTAATCGATACTAATGCTAGTTTCGCTTCTTTTGAATACCAAACGCAAGTGGTTTTGATGCACATAGTGCAACAGCACTAATAGCCCAAACTAAATCAGCTTTTTCTAATTAAGAAACATTGGATCCGACAGTTATTACAAATCATAGTACACAAACGTGTATCGAATCGAATCGGTCACAAATTCGAAATTTATCATATATTTTACGAATTATTTTACTTTACATTTTCATTTTTTTGGGGAGATATTCATCCATCTTCTCTCAGCCCGCTGGTGTTCCTCAAGGAAGTATACTCAGTCCCATACAGTATATACTGACATCCCAACTAATCCTAACACTATTCTCATCACGCTGATAACACATGTGTACTCGCAGTCGCAGTCGCAGTCGCAGCTTAATAGCACTTTAAACTCTCCAAACCCATATCACAACCTTCCAAGAATAGTGCCGTAATTGGAGGATCAAAATAAATCCTATCAAATCACCTTTGCCCTTCGTAGTAAACCTACTGATTGCCCTACAGTATCCTTTAATAGTGTTCCTTTAATGCCTGTCCAACAGATCCACAATCTTGGATTACATGTGCACAAACGACTAACCTGGAACCTTTACACAAGACTGAAAATACATGAAACTGCACGTCGATTTCGACTATCGCATTTACTTAAACAGACTGTCTAAACTTCCAATTCATTTCAAAAGACTGATCTACATGATAATTATAAGACCTATTTGGTCATATGGAGTTGAGCTTTGGGGCTCCTTCGAATTCTTCTCCAATCCCAAATCCTTCGTAAAATCCTCAATGCTCATTTCTTCGTCATAAGTAAAATAATCCATAATGCTCCATATGTAACCGATCAAGTCCGAACCAGATATCACCCCTTCCATTATAAACTCCCTGAACATCAAAACCCTCTAGTTGTCTGACCTAGCTTCTTCTTCTATTCCTTACAATCCTCCGAGGCGCCTGAAAGAAGATGGTCTCGAGACCTTCTAAAATAAAAATATGATTAGAGTACCAATGGGTAGTTTCTCTACACGCTCGTATCACTCAATTTTGATCTTACATCAAATTTACTTAATTTGTTTTATATAAATACAGTTGTAAGCAGCAATAAATAAATTTTTAAAAAAAATTTACGAATTCCTTGCTATATGTTTTATATATTGGTATGTGAAAGTAAAGAATAGAAGGAATAAACATAAAGGGTAGTCAAATGTATTGTTTTGTATAAGTTGTATTATTCTCCAGTATGATGTTTGGAGAAACTGGCTACTCAGTTATGGATGGATAATATCGGTAAAACAGTGCCTTTCCCAAATTTGAAAGTAGTGAGGACGTAACTATCAGCACCTCTGGCCTGAGATTAGACAATAGAGCTAGACAATAGACACGGCCAATTTAACATGAGGTGCTCTGATGGGATATGCTGAGTTTTTTCTCACAAGGGCCTTATTGTTGAGCCTGTTTCATACCAAGGACTCAACTAACTGGCCATAATTACTTCCATAAGCCACTCCTCTCTACCGTCTCTTATGATTTTTCCTTTATTTTTTTCCCGCGCTCCTTTTTCCCATTTAGGGGTATAATAATTTCCTCTCCGCCGCACGCCGCTCACAACTTTTTGTCCCGAGACTTGGTTCGACAGTCTTAGGTCGAGGAAACTGCGGGAGCAATGAGCAGCGTCTCGAAAGATGAACGAATTCTAACAACAACGAAGAAAAATAGTACACAGAAACCTCTGTTTACGGGACCTAACACAAAATAACGATTTTTTTAAGTCCCCATGAACTAGTCATATCATTCTAGGAAAATATATCTCTATATTATGAATAAAGATATAAAAAAACTTTTATGTAACAAAAAAAAATTATCTCTGTGTAACGTATTTTTGTTCAAGTAATGAATAATGAATTGTAATATCCGTTCTTATAGTCCCCAAATTCGCATTGATTATATGATCCGTTCTTATAGTGCCCAAATTCGCATTGATTATATGATCCGTTCTTATATTCCCCAAATTAATATATATATATATATATATAACACAGAGATAAATATTTTATTGATCTATGCTGCCCAAATACATCAGGTTGCTGTATCACACAGCATACTTATCAATCCGTAATCGGACATATATTAATTACATGGTATAATAAAATAGAAAGAAAACAATTTTTTTCCCTACAGTTTTCTTTTACAATCAAATACAAATATTTCAATTCATTCCTTTTTTTCCTTTCCCTTTTCTGTTCCTTCAATTTCACTATTTCACAATTTTTAATTCACCCGATCAACAAATTCGCTCTCCTGAATTCACCCTCCTAGTTCCTCTCTCTCCAGTGACGCGCTAAACAAATTCACTGTTAGACGGCTATGTGAGATCGGACCATCAATAATAGTCACAGCAGTAAACCAGTTTATCAAAAATCAAACAAATAAATACATTTTACGAGAACAAGACTAACACTTAGATTCAAAGGAAAATATAATAAAAATCCGGTTACAAGAAACACTTGAATGGATAAAT
>NW_027114006.1:56201-70879 GCF_000696795.3 Halyomorpha halys
ATAAAATAAAATAAAATAATTTAATGAATAAATAAGTTAAAACACACAAATCGACAGGTCCAAATATTAAAATAAAACAATGCATAATATCGGAGCTAATTCCTATGCAGGTGATGGTGTATGATCTTCAGGGATATATATATATATATCAAAATTGACTAATCGATTTTTTCTATAATTTTATATATAGAATTTGAAAAATCTAGAATTTAATTTTTTTTTGTATTGAATCAATAGATATATATATATCAAATTGACAAAACCGTTTTTTTTTCTATAATTTTCTTTATAGAATTTGTAGAATCTAGAACTTGCTTTTTTTTATTAAATTCATAGATATGTATCAAATTAACAAAACAAAAGTTTTGTTGTTTTAGTGCGCATAATTGTCTATGGTGCGAAATTTAATATTCGTGAAAATCCAGAGGAATTGTTTATGGCTCGAGCCTGATAAATATAATTGTGTGTAACACATCAAAGTGACAAAACGATTTTTTTCTATAATTTTCTTTATAGAATTTGTAGAATCTAGAATTCATTTTTTTTTTTATAGAATCAATAGATATATATCTAATTGATAAAATGAATCTTGTTTTTTATTTTCCTTATAGATTGTGCAGAATCTAGAATTAAATTATTTTTTTATTGAATCAATGGATATATATATATATCAAATTGAAACAAAAAAGGTTGTGTTGTTGGGCATAATTGTCTATGGTGGGGAACTTAACATTCGTGAAAATCCAGAGCAATTGTTTCTCGCTGGAGCCTGATAAATATTATTGTGAGTATTATTATAATTAAAAACCAAAGAGATACTATATGGATCTCTTTGGTTTTTAAGTCATGTTCTCGAAAATTTATGTTGTATGTAAAGTGTTTTAGGATTTGAAGCAGAAGAATTTAAGCAAGTGTGATAAAATTTTGGCACTACAGTCTATAGAAAACACATTTTTCGTTAATTGTTCTGTAGCTCTTACGTAGGGGCACCTTCTACTTGGTATACGGGCAACGGGGGTCGAACAACTACAAAGAAAAAAAATACAATAACCAACAAAATCGGGAAAATTGGAATTCAATTTTTAAACTACCTTAATTTTAAGCTTTAGAAAAAATATGCAAAAGCAAGTATGTATAAAAGAGTATTTAAAAATATTCTTCCAAGAAAAATTCTATTTTTTCTGTTTGCACCGGCAAACAGAAGATAGACCAGTGGCAAAAACCAATTTCAATTCTCTCGTTAGCTAGATAGTAAGGAAATGAAAAATTTAAATTTTAAAAAAGTGTTTAAAGAAATCCGTAATTATTTTTGTACTTTTAAAATGTTTTTATCTTAATATTCTGATTTAATTGAATACTAAGGTATTTTTAAATAACAAACCAGAAATCAAACTTAAGTTACATTAAGCAAAATTAAATAAAATTTTAAAAATTTGTATTTGTTTTTCAATGTTTTGTTTTTAAACTTATTTAATCACCCTTATAAGGTATTTATTCATTTTCTTTTAAATAAACAAAAATTCTTGAGCTCTAGTAATGAAATAGAAGAATGCTTAACGATGGGAAAGTATTGCAAAACAAATTTAAAACTGACCTATCTTCCCTCGTTTAAAATTCTTCGTTTCTTATTGAAGATACATTTCTTTAGCTGGTTTCATTGCTGACATCAACAGCTCAAAGACTTAGTCACAGCAATGGGAATCTTCCTAGTTTTTCAAAACAGCTCTAAATTCTTTCTTCGAATGCCTCTCCAAGAGGTTGAGAAAACAATAAAGTTTTTTAAAGAGAATAAATTGTTTGCAATAGAAGTCTACTTATTATATTCTTATGCATAGCCTCAAAGTATTTATTGGTGATAAATATAGACCGGTTCTTCGTGAGGTAAAAAAAAACTCGCTAAATACTCTCTTTATTTACATAAAAAAATAAACTACTCTGATGAAAAACTGACATTTTATAAATAATTGAAAATCTATGAGAAAGTTAATTGTCTGAAATAATTTTATATTCCTATTATGGAGGTTGAATTCAAATTTTCAAACTACCTCAATTTTAAGTTATAAAATAATATGCAAAGGACATTATGCTTCATCATTAATATATTTTAATTCATTAATTTATTTCATTGTCGAATTGTCAATTATTTTATTGTTTATTTTATGTTTTGAGTATTTTCAAAAATTAAGCTTGAAATTTCAGCTCTTTTACTTTCATTTTTAAATTTAATTTTCCATATTGCTATATTTATCATTTTTATCGCGTTATTACAAAAAAAAAATAAACTATTTTAGGCACTCAAATATAATTATTCTTAGGAGGCTAGACGTCCCTGAATAAAATTACTTCTCATTTCATTTCAAACTTACAGTTAGAAAATTTTATTTTTTCAAGTTTGAGGTTCAGCAAAAAATTATGGAACCTCTTTGAAAGAGCTTGATACAATAGGTCCACAACCCCTAACTAGGTGGTAGGGGTGAGCTCTGCTTCAACCCCCAGCGTTTCGAACTTGGAAGTATGCTTCATCATATTTATGCCGGGATTAGAGCCCCATAGGTCTCTCACCTCCTTTCAACAAATAGTATAATTTATCAGGATTAGCCATTTCGATACAATTCGCATGAGAAAGCATATTCAATACCTTCCCGTGAGAAATGGTTTCTGCATCATCATTAGAATATGTTTAAGCTAATAAAGTTTTTTAGCGAAGCAGATCACGTTATTATATATAAATAAATTATATATAAATAAAGAGGATTTGAAAATAAAATAAAAAAAAAAAAAAAGTTTTTTAGCGTATCTTTGGAACAGTTTTCGCATTAACAGTTATTTTTATTTAAAGTTATAGTTAATAATTACTTAAAATCAAAGTATTTGTTAACTGTAATAATTAAGATCTGTCCCCCCATACATTAGTTAGAGTTCATTAGGATGTTATACAAGGAAAACATAAAATTGGCTCAATAAATACTAAATGAGTTAGAAATTTTTTTGAAATCATATTTATGATCGGGGACCAGATTTTCGTGCAATTGCATATTTTGTTCCCTAGCTCCTAATTCCACCAAACCTCGAAAAAACTTCGAATCATAGAAATTCAAATCACTCTCATTTTATTTTGCATAAAATTACACCTTTTGAGGTTCTTCTTAAATTTTGCACGTTTTTAGTTTTTGTCTTTTTTTCTTTTCTACACTGTATTTTCTCTTGAGATTTTTTTAGTTAAAAATTAATCCGTATGTAAGTACATCATTGAAAAGATTGATTGAAAAGAGAATTTCAGAAGGAGGTAGCACGGATTATAAAGAATTCTTTGTACATTGAAATATTAAATCACTGACAGGGGTAATCGTCATCTTGTTAATCAAGTTGATGATAAGTCGCGGCACTTGGGCACACCGGGCCCCCACCCGATTTCTGACGGAATTTCATATCGCGGAGAGCCTTCATTGAGCTCATTAAGCTGAGAATCAATTTGGAATGGAAACAAATGTTCCCATGTTACAATACTAACACATATCAATGTAATAGTAGGCTTATATCTTTGCCCCCGTTCTGTGTGTGTTCAAGAGTACAGCCAAAAAGTTTTAAATTACAAGTATAACCTATGTGAATTCATAAATTAAGGCTAATGACCCATAAGTAGTTGATGCCTTGAAATAATTTAAAAAAAAAATTATTTTTTCGAAAAAAATGTTCTATGAGAAGGAATATACAAGTTTAAGGGTGGGAATCTAGTATTTAAGCAGTGTACTGAGGTACAAGGGGTAAAGAAATCGACGACATAGGCTTTTTAGTTTTAAATGTTCTAAACGGAAACGTTCGAAGGAATTATATGAGACGGAAAAGAGAGTGGAGTTTAATTCGTCCTACCAACTGAGCGTCTAGGGATCCTGGAGAAGTCTTATCTCTAGTCTACCTGACGATATAAACGAGAAAACCATAATCAAAGTGAGGAAGGTAATGAAGGAAGGTATACTTTCAATATCAAATCCATTTTTATCATGAATCAGTAGAAAATTAATGAGTATAGTCACATGATGTGTGTAGTGAAACAAAAAACGAATATCTGATACGGTGTACACATTCGTCACTCACTATTACCTTTTACGAAATTATATGTTAAATATAACATCCTATTGGTTTTCCAGTGGTTAGATGTGTATTAGTAATACTATACTTTGGTTAAAAGATTAGTAATACACATCTAACGTGTATTATTAATCTTTTAACCGGATTTTTTCTTTTTTTTCTGGGAAAATGTTTTTTCTCTAGTTAATTATCAAATTCTTTCTTAGTTTTCATTTATCCATTTTTTTTATTACCAATAACATTCAGAGATGATTTATTATTTATAATAAACAAAAATAAATTTTTATCTCTGAATTAGCCATCTAAGGAAAGAACCCCAAAGAACAAACAAATTAATGGATAGCCTTCCTACCGAATAATAATACCGAATTGTGGCGAATAAGGTGTAAGTGTAGGATTGCAGGACCTATGCGGCCGTGCGTAGCTCAAGTGTATGAGACGTCTTAGCAACCTGAAATCTCCGGGCGGCGCCGTTTCGAATCCGGTCTGGGCGTGAGATTTTTTCATTTAGTGGTGGTCCAACAAAATGAGAAACTTGACTCCTCCACCATGATTAAAATAGGTTGGTCGCCTATAGATACACTCCCCCCTACGTATGTCAGAAAATACCAGGGTGTCATTAAAAAAAAAAATAAATAAAAAAAAGCTTGTAGGACTTAACAACAAGCGAATCCGTAAAATGTTTGTAAACATTTAATCGATGCTAAGAGTAGACCGAAACGTAGGTGAGAGGATTACTTCAAGACTGACCTCGTGGATTTGGAGAAGCTTCACTGTATAGATGCTTGTAGACAGAGATTGATAGCATCAGCGTTGAACCATAAAACCTTAATTATTATTATTAAACAAAATGAAAGGCACTTTAGAATAAGAGAGATAGCTGATGTTAAAAACTACTTATATAATGTGTTTAAGCTGACTTGTTAGAACCAACGTTAATCATCAAATCGTTATCTCAGAGTTAGGGTAAAATAATGGACAATATTTAATTAGATACTAAATAATAAGCTTCTTAATAGCAAAAACGTAAAACACTTTTAGAAATATTTCATAATCGTTAATAAATGATTTTAATTAAATATTGATTACATTATTAATTATTAATTAGATGAATATAAACCGACACGCAGTATCAGTTTTTATAATTGATGATTACAAGAACGTCCTCTACTTAAATGTCACTATACTTCAATGCTACAGGACTGTGATGAATTAAAGTGAATGGAACATCATACCCTTTGCGTGATCCACTTATTTGATTTAAAGCAGGAAGAAAGTACAGAAGAAGTCATAGGAAGGAAGACAAATGTTTTGTAGTTTATTGGTTCGTCAACATTGAACGAAAATTGATTAATTTCTTCATTAATCCGAAACAATTTTGAATTCCATATACGTGCATGTAAAATAAATGATAATTTATTGCTTTAGTAAAAGCTTATAGTATTAGAGCCCGATGGAAAAATGAATTAGATGAATCTGCCAAGCATATATAGTTAGGGAGGACACAAAATGGTGGTTGTTTCAAAATATTAAAAAAAAAAATAATTTTTATTAAAAATCTAATAAAACATCGTATATTAAATAATGGTAAATTTTCTAAAATATTAGCACGAAGAGAACTGTTTAGCATTTTCTGAAATATATACTGAAAAAGCTGTTGTTAGTTAATTTATTGTGGGAAATCTTTATTTCAGGAACCATGAGACGTACAGATTTCTATTAACACTCAAATTAAAGCTAGTTTGATAAGCTATAAAGTAGTTTATGATGTTTATCTCCATCATGTAATGCAACTCAGAAAATGTCATGAAAACTACTACTCCGACAAAGATAAACGTCATAAACTACTCTGGGTGATAATAGACAATTCGAAGTCTCATGGTTCCTGAGATATAGATTTCCTACAATAAATTCACTTACTACTGATTTTCCAGTACATTTTTTATAAATTGTTGAATTTAAAAAAAGTGTATTGAATGTAAACAGGTCTGTTAGGGCTCATATTTAAGAAAATTTACTTTACTTTAAATAATTTTCAATTAGATCTTCTAAATTTGTGGGTAGTTTTAACGATATGGATTTCTAATTGGAATGTTTATTTAACGGTTTCAAATAGCCACCATTTTTTATTTTCATAACTAAACTTGGTAAATTTATCCAATTTTACTAGTAATTATAAATATTTTTTATTTAAGTAATCAAAAATTGAGGTGAAATAAATTATTTTTTCCGGCTCTTGGGTTCCTGTACTATTACTATGTCACTTGAAAACGATTTGAGTCAAAATTCGAAACTAATCTGATCTGATAAAGTGCCCTGAACAAAGCTCATTTTTTTTTTTTTTTATATTTGTACGAAAACTATATTCACCATATGAAGAAATGCCGTACCTCCAATTCATTAATTTTTCAAAAGATGATTGAGGTGTAATAGCTATATAAAAAAAGAAAAATATTGCAAAATCGAAGAATTTCAAGAATGTATTCTTCACATTTTTTAAATCTTGACAAAATCATTGAATATTTGGTTAGACAGCTATGTAATAATAAATAAAGTTGTATACAATGATAAAAGAAAAAAAAAAAGAGAATAGAAAGTGCACATCCTATTAGTCTTAACAGATATCTTCATTCATATACAGGGTCTTTCAGGTTTAAGGGTCCTAGCTGAAAATATGAATTAAGGATCTTAAAAGAAGTAAATAATTCTCTATGAAGGTATGTCCGTTAACTTTTATTTATCTATTTATTGACTTTTATTACTATATTTACATAAAAATACATCTAGTAAATTAGATTATAATGGTATGATACAGACATGTAGAGAACCTACTCCATGGTAGGACTCTAATATAATTTCTTCATTAGAAGGTCTCAAGTCCATCTTCATTTCAGACACCTCAAAGTATTGTCAAGAATGGAAGAGGAATCAAGGCTAGAAACTAATGGGTTTGGGTGGTTAGGGAATTTATAATGGAAGGATTATTATCTGGTTCGCTGTTAGCTTGATAATTGAAACGCGCGGAACAATAAAGCATATCCATTCGGCTACTGTTGCTGTATGAGAAAGATTTCTGTCTTAGTACTAAAGGCTGACTAATGATCACGCTGAATAATATTTAATATGAATAGTAATGTTTACATTTCATTGTTAAAGAAGTTGAGATTCGTATTAATTGATTATTATAGCTTAAATAATTAATAACAATCAAAAACGTTAGACGTGAATAACTTCTAAGCAAACCGTAATTGCGTATAGAATTTGTTTCTTGTTTTGAGTTCCTTAATTCATGTTTTCAGTTTAGACACAACCAAAGTTACCGTTCTACAAGCCTGTACGAAAAACAGCACTGCGATGCATCACTAATGTTACATATTTTATATTCATATATCCCAGGACGCAAACTGACAGCATACAGATTCTTAGGGGAATCACGTTGTAAAGCATTCCACATTTTTTCTATCATTTTCTTTTTTTAATATCTAAAGATATCAATTTCTTAGGAACCGAAGCCACCCCATCTATGAAAAAATGGATACCTACATCCAACATTCCTTCTACGCGTTATTTGAAACAGACCAGGAATTCAATGCACTTTTTTTATTAAACACTATACAGATAATTTATGTTAATAAGATGGTAAAAAAATCAATAGAAATTTTAGTAATGATCTAATTTTTTTATTAACCAAATATAAAGATTTACAAGGAGTTACATTGAACTATTTGGTTTTATGTTATTCACAGTAAAATATATATGCAATTAAAATTGAAATAAAATGTTTTGGTAAGGTAAAATTTAAGTACGATAAATATCTGGGCGCCATAAAAAAACAAAAAAGGACACATTCAGGACTTTGAACTGTATTTTTACAATTTCAAGGTCAAACCATTTATTCTAAATGTGTTGATCCACATATGTACACAGATATACATACATGATTTTTGAATATAGATTATCATTAATTCCAATTACTTGTTATATAAATGTCATATTGAGTCCCATGTTAACCTATTAGCCATGAAGGTCCATTTCTTAATTCTTTACAAACAATCAAATGATATTAACATTAAATATTTTACATTATTGAACTATTAATTATATACTTCCTCAAATAAAAAATGAGGTTAATTAATTCATGCGTGTGTGAAGGCCAAAATGGTTTTTTTTTTCACTATACACACCTCATAATTTAATAAAGACCATGCTATGAATACTAGATGAGGGTTTTAATAGTATTACTTATCCATAATGATGTCCCAGCTGCGTCCTTTTTTATTGTCTTGCCATTAAAGTTATCAAATGGAGTGTACTTAAGGAAAAGTGGATCTGGATCATAGGACCTAAATTAAAAAAAAAATAATTGTTCGGTTGAGGTCCAAATAATTCTGTCTGAAGAAAGTTATAAAAAGGAAAATTATATTTTCTGGAATTTCTCGTTTGAATTTAAGTTGTGAGCAAATGAAACTTGCCAACTGTCCTCATTTTCCTTATACGACTTATGTCATTATTACAAAAAGCTTGAAAAATGTTATTTATTCATAGGTTGATTTAAATATCAAAGATTTAAAACGGGATTATAAAACTGTAAATGAATAAATTAATAAACTTTACACACACACACACACACACACACACACACACACACACACACACACTCACACATTTGAATAGTTCAGTAATACTTAGAAACTGAAAAAAAAAATGATGGAAAACTTTATATATTTGACCGTTTCGATTGGAGAAGAATGTAAAGAAAAAGAGAAGATCTCATTGGATCAAATGTATTGTTTTCTAGGCAGGAAAATACAATATAATCTCGGTAAAAAATTATTCAATTCCAAAGAAATTTTTTAATGTTTTTTTTGTTGCATCTCCAAATTGAGTTAGAGAGTTAAAAATTTGTAATAAAATTGATTTGGTATTAGGGCATATACTCTTTTTAGAGCGTATACTTTTTTTCTAACGCTTTTTTTTCGCTGTTCCCAAACATAAATAAAACAATTAAATCACTTTTTATCTGTTTTTCAAATAAAAATGAGAGCGGAATTCGTGACAGAGAACTGCTGTTCACGATTTTTTGATAAATAAAAGAAACCAGTAATTAAAAAATCAGAACACTTCTATCAATTAAAATAGTGATTATTAAAAATTTTAATAGCTGTTCAAACGTTATTACGCCAAAAAAAAAATACTAATTATTGAATTTCAAGAAAGAATCAGTCCTTTAACTGTTTTACAGATATGTATCATTATTATAGAAAGCTGTTATAAATTCTGTTTGTTCGTAGGTCAAAGAAAAATCACTGGTCAGCATTTTATTATTTTTTTACTTTGACGGCCTTTCGAAAATTTGTTATTAGTTTGGTTGTTATGCTTGTTGCTTGTTTGGTCAGTTGATTAAAATATCGAAAATTTTATCTGTTTGGATGAAATGAGGTTCAACTCCGTATTTAGGTTTCTTTTATAACCGAAACAATACCACAAAAGAGGGTACGAATTTTAGTAAACAATTCTTCCATTTTTCTTTCTGAATCATCTCCAAAATGAGTTTTGAGGGTTGAAAATTTGCAAGCGTATTGAGCTGACATTATTATGACTAATTATTTGGAGCATTTTATGACCAGTAATAAAATAATTAAATCATTTTTTTTATCTTTTCGAAATAAAAATAAAAGGAACTTTAGTGAAAGAGTTCTGCTGTCAAGAATGTTTAATATGTACAACTAACAAATTATTAAAAAATCAAAACATTTCTATTGATTAAAATTTAAAAATAAAAGAAACATTTTTGGAAATTTTCACAGATAATTAATTTTTCCAAGTCCTATCCATCATTGTAATTATGAGTATTGGTGAAGTTAATTATTATTAGCTAATGAAAAAATTGATTCATCTTTCTAAGATTTTAATTTTATTATTAATGTTATCGTATATTTTTAATTTTTTTTTTAAGTGTGAGTGAATGTGTGTGGGTGTGTAGCTTTATAGTTATAACAATCCATAGGATTACCAAAAAGTTGTTTCCTTTTAAACAAGACGAAACAACAAACAAAATATATTGATTGAAAATTCCAAAAATGAATGTTTTCACAAATATGCTGAAATATTCTTTTATCAGCACATATTCAGAGATTTATTTTTAAAATACGTATTAAAATAAATTTAAAAATCAAATAATCGAAATTCTGAAGTTGTGTGACATGATGGGAATATCGCATGACTTTATATCATAATATTATTTAATGTAATTTATGTACCTTGTCCACATTAGAGCTCGAACCAGGGTATGAATTATGTAACGATTTATTGCTCTGAATGTCCTTTACATGCTATCCTATTCACAACAAAATAATTTAAGAATAAAAATATATTTTTTTACGAGTATGTTACTATAATGGATTCTTTTAATTTACTGATAATTGCTAAAAAAATAATATTTACTATATAAATAACAATCTGAGTAGATTTTTAAGATTCTACTCTTGTGAAAGAAGCAGCCGGTAGCCCAGACCATGATGGTCCCTAAACGGTTTAGCAATCCCACACGCAAAGTTTTTCTGCTTGTTATATCCTTTGAAAATTGCCACTGTTAGAGTCATCTTAAAATTCGAAAGTTTAGCGTCAGTTTTTGCTCGTTTATGAATTATCTCGAATCACGTGGGACTTTTAAATATTTCTTCGTCTAGCTTTGTGGTTCCCAACCCCTAGAAGAGTGTGGACCAACCAATAAGCCGGAAATTCAACCACGGCTTTCGATTCAACCAAAACATTTTCTTAGGGTAAAATACATTGTGATTTTTAAGCCAAAATATATAAATTAAAGGGATTATCTGAAGATATACGGAAACGAAGTTGACGAATACTCTTTATGTTGCAGACACAAAAATCAAATCAAAAATTGTGATATTAAATTGAAGGATAGAACAGAGACAAAATATAAATCAGGATTGATATTTAAAATTCCTTGTTTAAATTGTCCAGCTGTATATATAGGGAGACTAAACTATTATTGGGTTATTATTGAATTATTAAAAATTCTGTGCACTCCATCACATTACTACATAAATTGCTTATAATGTAGCTCTCGCTACAGTACTATGTACATTTATATGTGTTCTTATTCCTCTTGTTTTGTTTCAGATTAAGGAGTTCTGAAAAAAAGAACAAAAAAAGCTTATTGGGTGATAAAGTGTATCATCACAGAAATGATATAAGAAACAAGGAAAAGGATCCCAACAAAACAGTACTAGTGCAGCACGCATCTAAAAATCAACATAAATTTGATTTTGACAATACAATAATTTTATATAAAGAAAATAATGCATTCAAAAGGAAAATACTTGAGTCTATTTATATATCATTAAAATATATTATACGGTGAATTTTAAAACAGACACAAGAAAATAACCAACATTATGCAGAAGTTTTTAAGCAAAATTAATTTATGAATAGTATGGTTAAATTTTCTGATACTATTTACAATTAACTTTGATATGAATTTTAATAATAAAAGAAATAAGAGTTTAGACCAAAATACATTCTATAATAAATTAAATGTGTACGTGTCCTGAGTGATTATATTGTTAAATTACTCTGTATTTAAAAGTTTTAAAAATTAACTGGAAACGTTACATTAAACATAAGTTAAGCCAAGCGTATTTATTAATAAAGCGCATAATAAATTAAAATTGTTTTATTCCCCATTGTTTTATTGTTTCATAGGTTGATTTGTCTAAATTTATTGAGTGGGGTGTAATATTCAGTAATTTTTAATTGTTGCACGTGAAGAGTAAATTTTTATTTGAAGTATGCTAATTTATTATTAATAATGTTTTTGTGTTAAAATTGTAAAAAATAAAAACTGTTATTTAATAGATTGCCCTTGAGGTTGGCCAAAACGTTGGACAATTAAAGTAATTAATGAAGAATGTTTGAGACTTAACTAGGATAAAAAATATTTTATTCAAACGAAAAAATTTTTTTTTTTCGTTACGACGATTATAATGTTAGGAAATAGGTTTGAAAATTTTAGATCTTTTTTCGTTAAAAAATTAAATAAAAATATATTTTTCAGTTTTCAAATCCATCGAGTTCGATAGGAAAAGAAATTTTAGAAATAGAAGTAATGCTGCCACCTCAAGAGAGAGATCTTAACTTTAAAAAGTTGAGTTGTCAAAGTTGAAATTCATAATTAACATCCCCAAAAAACATAAATTAGCAATTTTCACGACTTCTATATTACTTTCTAGGGACACTTCCATTGGAGTGACAGTGGACTATACCGTAAATTCCACCAGCACTCAATATAAAAAGTAATAAATGAACAAAAAAATTAGAAGAATTAAACTTGTAGTTAGGTTAGTCTTCTGTAATTTAATATTACATTAATATTAGAATTTGACCAAGTCAGATACGTTTTTGAAGTTATAAAAAAACATAATTTTTTTTCTTATACCTCTGGAAAAAAACATTTTAAGTCAGAAAGTTGACATACGTAATCAGCACCCTAAAAACCATAAATGGACAACTTTCAACCAAGATTCCTTTCTGGTCTATATTAGACTGAAACCAGATTTGACTTAGTATCACTTTTGAAATATTAGCTTAAAACGGGATGTGGAGACTTTATGATCGATTAATCGAGAAATATTTAAAAAGCACCTGAAATTGAAAAACGGCATGAAACACTCCATTCCCGCCCTTTTTTTATTTTATTTTCAAATCCTCTTTATCCATTCCCACCCTCCATGATAGCCTTACTTATTTGACTTGTTAAACAGACAATTATAGCGAGTAGGTTGGTCGATGTACGGCATGTCACTATCTCACAAGAGAGATCGTAACACAAGAAAAGAAAGGCAATCCTCCCCCATCGGATCCGCCCCGCTAAGACACCCGGGGAGGGACGATCCTATATCACTTATGAAATATTAGCTTAAAACGAGAAGAGGACACTTTAAGATAGTTTAATCGAGCAATATTTAAAAAGTACCAGATATTGAAAAACGGCATGAAACCTAAACGAATCCAGGAATAAGAAAAAATTGTACACAACCTTTACGGAATTTACTCTTGCATAATTTATAATAGTCGATGTTTCTAAAAAAAAAAATGTACCAGTTTCATGTGTAAGAGAAAAACCTAAAAAAATATTGTTTAATTGAATTTTTATATCTCCGGAGAATTCGAGGCTAATATAGTTGATAGTTGAATTCGTACCCTCCCCACCCCCCAAAAAATAACATAAATGATAACATTTTCAGAACTTCTTCAAAATTCACCATAGTCCCATTCTGGTTCTTGGTTGACTGGCCTAAAACAAGATAGGGTAATATCAATGATTAGACCAATTTCGTTTCTTCATTACAAGGTTTAAGGTTACTATAAACCTTTAATTTTCAATGACATTAGTAATTTTATCATTGAATCATATTGCTATAATAAATAATTTTCATACGAACGTTCTAGATTTAACAAATAACAGGTAGAGATACTTTCTAAATAATTTCAGATAGCTGAGCTTATTTATATTCCTATTCATTTTCCAAATTGATGGGGGGGAGGAGGGGGAGGAGAAAGAAAAGAATGACACCAAATTGCCAATAAACGGTTGCGATTCTTTCAAAGCTAAACGGCAGTAAATAGTCGACTGGCCATTGTGGTTCGTGAAGCTGGCCAAATTGGGAGATATTTTATTAAAAAGAGAGACATGGAAGCAGGCACGAAAGATATCATTAGACCAATTGCCAGGTAATGACGTAATGGCCCACAGAGGCGCCGCCGGTAGCCAGTGATACTCTCAGCAGTTGAGGATACGCAACAGTTGTTTTTGCAGTTTGTGTGGGGATGGCGTGTGTTAACTCTAAATTCAAATTTGAAGGATTATTGGATAGATATTTGTATTAAATCATGGACACAGCGAATGTAGGAAAAATCTGTTCACTTCCTAACCTAAGTTACGCCACTAAGTTTTGTGTAGGTCAGTTAGCTCTTGTTGAAGTTATCACTATATTTGTATTTAAGACAACATTTAAAAACAACAAAAGACAAGAATTATAAACATAAATTTGTCACATTACAAATTCGCATTATTATTTCTCGAGATTGTAATAACAAATATAAATTTTTATTTCAGCCAAAAATACAACAGTTTAACAGAAGATGATGAAGCCATGAGAAGCCGTTCGAATCAGATTAATCAATACTCCCTTTTTTTCCTTAGTTATTAACGAAATTCTTTAATATTTCGTATTTATATATTTTATACTATTGCTAAATATAACAACTGTTTATTTTTTTCAAATAAAGAAAATTAAAGGTACATTAAATAAAGATTTTTTGAAAATTCCAAATTTAAATCTAACCACTCAAACCCCCTAGTTTCTAATCTTATATTCTCTTCCATTCCTGACAATCCTCCGAGGCGCCTGAAAAGAAGATGGCCACGAGACCAGTTAATGTAAAAATGTCATTAGAGTGCTACCAATGGGTAGTTTTTCTACACGCCTGTAACACTCCAATTTAACTTAGATCAGATTTACTAAATGTATTATAATGTACAGTTGTAAATAGCAATAAATAAATAT
>NW_027114006.1:70929-82814 GCF_000696795.3 Halyomorpha halys
TTTCTAATTATGCATCCTCTTTCATTCCTGACAATCCTCCGAGGCGCCTGAAAAGAAGATGGCCAAGAGACCAGGTAATGTAAAATGTCATTAGAATGCTACCAATGCGTAATTTCTCTACGCGCCTGTAACACTCCAATTTAACTTAGATCAGATTTACTAAATGTATTATAATGTACAGTTGTAAATAGCAATAAATAAATATTAAAAAAAAATCTTGTTAAACTATTTAAATGAAAATAAAACCTATCTTAAATCTAAGGCCAATTATTTGCTCGTTGATCCATTGAGTTTAATCAAAATCGTTAGAGCTTTTTTTGGAGAAAACTGAAAAAAAATGTGAAAAATCTAATCCATAAAGTGGAACTTAGGGTCTGCCACACATCAAAATGGAAGTGGCAAGACCTCAGACAAGTCTTGTAAATAGGTGTGCAAGTGTCTTTATTTTATTGTTAATTAAATTGAATTTTCTTTGTCTTGCATATAAATTATATTATTTTATTTAAATCATGTGATCAGTTTTATTTTATTATACTTTTGATATAGATTCATAGTTTTATGTATTGAAATCAAGATGATATTCTTTATTATTATTGTTATTTTAATTTTTTTTCTTTTAATTCAATGAGTACAATTGTTATTATTTAGATTTTTTTCTCTTCTTTCTGTCTTTTTTTTTCTTCTATTTCTGTATATATCTTTTGAAAGAGTATTTAAAAGCTAATAACTGAGGGACGGCTGTTGAGGATAGGGAAATATGGAGGACAACTCTTGAGGCAGCCTAGAACCAGTAATAGATTGTTGAGCTTGGTATGATGATTTAAAAACTAATACTTAATGCACTTAATTTGTGTCAGATTATGGTTAATTCTCCCATAAAATGAAAAAAAAGTCTTGGTAAAAAATGACATATTTTCTAACAGAAACTTTTTTTTTTTTTTTTTTTTAATGAGGGTATAATTTTTTTTCAGAAAGTCAATCGTGGACTTTATGGTGGCGGAGACCTATTTTTAGATCTTCTTCTGGAACATAATTGTTTGAAATAATTTAATTAGAATGTGAAGTATTAATAATTGTTCAAACCATAAGATATTTCATACTGAAGTATTATGCCATTTTCCACGTATATTCCATAACTAGAGAGTTTTCTAGCTACGACGTAACCAAGGAAAAGTGCTCTAACCGCTTGAGTGATCAGCTATTTCAAATATGTTAGTTAGGCTAGAATATATGATAATAATCTAATAGTCAAAGTAGTTTCTTTATACACTAATAAACTTAGTCAAAATGACGAATTCTCCTGGGGATAAGCAATAAGGTGGCCAGATTAAATTAATATTAATAGTTTCCTTTATTGAGTTCCTGAGTTTCTTTACTGCAACAACAGCGAATATCATAGTTTACACAATGGTAGTAGCTACGACTGATGTCACTGTCATTGTTACCGTAGAACTTTAGAAGCTTTAGAAGCTTTAATCCTCAATTTCTATCGATATTTAAGGTTAATATTAGAAGCTTATTGTAATCGGTAGAATTTGGAAATTAATCGTGAAAATTCAGAAGCACTAACATAATAACATAAGAAAGATAAAATATATAACCTAAAGACAAGACTTTAAAATGGGGATATTAATTACAACATGGATCCGCGTTAGTTCGCTCTCGGTCATATTCTTCACAGCTCACATCAACAGTCTAAAGAATCATCAACAGATGATATGACGTCATTTGAGCGCATAATTTATATTATATTAATAATTATTTTTTCTATGAAATAATCGTAGTCTTAATATAATAATAATAGTTTCGTATTTTCACATTTTATTCAATTTTATATTTGTATTACATCGTCGTTCCATAGCACTTTGTCAATTAGTTAATATCATTATTATTTAATTAATTATTTTTACAAGGGTCATCTTTCTTTGATTTGAATCAATGTGGCATTGATTGGAGGAATTCTTTTTTTCCTTTATGTTTCGAAAACGAAACATTAATCTGTCAGATCTTGGCAGGATATATTTTAACTTCAGTAGATTAAGCAATTTATCCTTTGTAGTTATATAAAAGTAGTTAATCCAGGAAGTAAGCCTATTTTTTCAATATCAGTTTCTAGTTCAAAGAGAACAGATTGAGCTGAGAAAGGCCGGGTGCAGCCAGCCCCTAGCAGCGGCATTAAAACTTCTGAATAAAACTGCCCCCAGTGATCCTCTTAGGGTTAAATCCTTTTTCACGGCTATGCTCACACTAAGTCCCCCCGCTGTCTCTATTACCTAGCTCCCTTTCAGCCTCTATCCTAGCTCCGCTCCCGACTTAGCTGGACCACCCTATACGAGGAGTCAAGTATCCCGGGTCTTCTTTCTCATAATCTTGACATTTCCAGACAGCTGATAGTGGATCCACGCATAAAAAGGCTCTTCTCTTCCACTGTGTACCAGCGGTGACTTCACATCTCCAATGCCATTTCTTTAGAGATGGTTTAGCTGATGTAACAAGAACCATTAAGCTATTGAAGGATTGGATTTCATAGAAATGGTGATAGTACAAGGGCCGGGAAGAAAAAAAGGCAATCATCTCACCCCAATTTTTGATTACCCTAATTGGAAACTATGTATAATTACTCGTCAAAATTGATGAGTCTGCCAAGTATAGGTAAGGGGAATAAAAAATGGTGGCTGTATCAAAACCTTTAAAAAACATTTTTTCATTCGGAGCTCTATATCTTAAAAACTGCCAACAACACTAGAAAATCTAAGAGAACATTATTTAAAGAAGAGTAAATTTGCTGAAATATTATCCCTAAAAGAGCTATTTACGTCCAATAGTTCTCGAGCTTTTTAAAAAGCAAAATTTCTTAAAAATCATCTGAAAGATTAGTAGTTAGCTAATTTATTTTGAGAGCTCTATACCTCAGGAGCTATGAGACGTACAGATGTCAATTAGCACTCAAATTAAAGCTAGTTTAATGGACTATAAATAAGTTTCTGACCTTCACCTTCGCAGGAATAGTAGTTTTCATATTAGCTAAAATAAATTGATTTATAGTTGTTCTGACAATAAGTTTCATTTATGAAAAACTTTATTTCAGAAACTATTGGACGTACAGATGTTTGCCAACGATCAAATTAATGCTAGTTAAATTTACTACAAAATAGTTCATTGTTTTTATCTTTACAGGAGTAGTAGTTTTTATGATTTTTGACGAAATAAAATCACAAAATGTTAATTTATAGTTGTTCGTATAAAATGTTGGATTTTTGAAAAAAATATATCTCTTGATTCATAAGACGCAGATATGTCTGCCAACACTCAAAATAAAGAAAATTTAACTTACTATAAAGTAGTTTATGACAACTATCTTCGTAGGGGTAGTAGTTTTCATGATATTCATATATGAATATAAATTTGGCAAATGAAAATTTGTCCAAACAACTATAAATCAATTTATTTTAGCAAATTTCATGTACACTATTACTCCTACGAATATAAACATCATATACTACTTTATAGCTCATTAAACTAGCTTTAATTTGAGTGCTAATAGACATCTGTACGTCAAATGGTTTTTAAGATATACATTTTTCAAAATAAATTCACTAACTACTGATTTTTTAGTACGTCCCATACAACATTTTTTCTGAAATGTTGGTTTTTAAAGAGCTATATCTCGAAAACTATTTAACGTATATAACTCTATTAGGGCTCATATTTTAGAAAATTTGCTCTTCTTTAAATGACGTTCTCATATGTTTTCTTGTGTTGTTCCTACTTTTTGAGATATAGAGCTCCGAATGAAAAATTAGTTTTTTCTATCGCTTTGAAACAGCCGCCATTTTTTATTCCCCTTACCTATACTTGGCAGACTCATGAATTTTGACTAGTATTTATACATAGTTTTCATTAAAGTAATCAAAAGTTGGGGTGAGATAACTGCCTTTTTTCTCCTCTTGGGCTCTTGTACTATGAGGATAACTCAATTTTACTTCAGGAATTCAAAATGCACCTATTCCGATAACATTATTAAACTCTCAGCATCAAGGATTACAACGCCCCATATTTTTTTTTTTTAGTTATTGATATTTACAACTGTATTAAAATACAATAAAAAATAAATCGAAACTGAAAACAGTGAACAATATTCTGAAGTAAGTTCCCGTAGGCCCTCTTGTTTTTGTCGCTTTGTGTACGTGTATCACATGAATTACTTGCCAATTTTTCATTTGGACAATACTGCGTATTCCAGCAATAAATTGTTGAGTTCATCTCTTATTTTGTAAATTAGGTTATAAACAATTTCATATCTGGAAGATCATCGATTGGCCTAGTGTAGTATAAAAAAGGAAGATGCTCTGGGTGCGGTCAAAACTGTTTATTATGAACAATCATTTATAATTCTCTGGCTTTCCTTTATTTAGAAAGCCTTGAAGAAGCCCTATAATGTGTGGCGAAACGTAGACTCATAATTAGTAGTTTTTTTAGATTTAATTTCTCTTGTCACAATATGCATTATTATTCGTTTCATTTACTCCCTTAACTCCCACCTATTGATAAATTTTCTAACATTCTCAATCTCAATCATTTTCTAATATGCCCGATGTGAATGAGGCAAATGGAATTACAAGAAGAGTTAAAATAATGGCTTAGAACAAGCTATAGGTTTAATCATCTATATTTGGAAACTATTGGATCTTGTCGTTAAGTTGCTTATATTATTTTATTTTTTATGGCTTTCAGTAGTCTCCAGCGATTCTTTCGTAACATCCATATATTTATATTACTTTGTACATTTTTAAGTAACATTAATTTCAATACCAAAGATATATTAAATTCCGATATACAAGCCACAGTTAACTACAAAACTGACACTAAACACTTAAATACACATTACGCGGACATTATAAGTAGACTAAACACACAAACATAAAAATCAGAGGAAATAAATAGGTTTAGAACAGTTAAATAAAAAAAATCAAAAAATCACTAAGTTTAATTTAAATTACAAATAGACAAACTGGGACATATAAATAGGGAGGTATCATAACAGCCCACTGGACATGAGATTATTATTGTTTGTAGGTTATTAAAGTATGAACATGAATATGGGACAATAGTCCCGAAGCGTTGCGCAGCAATATGTTAATTAAAAATAAATTACATTCAAATTGGAAGTTTTTAACCTCAAAAACTTTTTATTGAAATTTACTTACCAGACTTCCTAAAAAGAAAATCCAGAATAATATTACCGGTTTTCATGAAACTTTAATATAAAAACTGTTTCATCTCTCATTGATAATATTGGCCCAATATAGATCTATGTATGTAATTAAATATCATAACAATTATCATTTAGAATGTTCAGTGTACATCTTTCAAGTTATAATAAAAAATAAATTCAAAGAAAACTAGCCTAAATTCCACTTTTTTTTTTTCAAATATAGGTTAAAGTTTAAGAAGCTGTATCTTCGCTAATAATTTCCGAATTCAAAATTATTTTGTTTTATTTTACAGTAAATTTAATCACCATTCAAATAATATATTAAAAAATTAAAACCGGAAATATAAAATAAAAATATAAATAACATCAACACGACTCAATCTGCATTAAACCTGGGAGAGGTTTAGGGTTCTATAAATTGCACCATAGGGCATAAACAAATTAGAACCGGAGACATAAAATAAAATGTTTGGAAAGTTGTTTTTTTAAATTGAAACAGCGATTTTGTCCTTAATTAATTCTAAATGATGTTAATGTAGGTAGAAATATCTGACATTCAGCTTTCCTACGGTTGTAATAACATTCGATGTGGATAAAATGCAAAGGAGTAATGAACGATTATAAGAACAATGTGAAGCAATAGAAAAAAAATTCCTGCAAATAAATCAAATAACATAATTTTAATTCTGTATTTCTGTAATAAATAGTATTTAAGGGTTTCAGACTACACTAAAAAATAATATGGTTTGTTTATATGCAAGTTGATAGTATAGATTATTCGAAAATTAAAAGTTTTAAAAATTGATGAAGTTTTGAAAAAATAGGGTAATTTTGACTTATAATTAATGACCTGAGCAGAATAGCCTGCAAAACATTTTTAAATTTTGATGTGAGGTAAGAATTTATATTTGATGATTGTCCTTGAGAATGGCCGAATTGGCCAAAACGTTGGACTATTGATATAATTAAGTGTTTTGAGACTAAACAAGGATACCATTTGATTTATTTAATAAATATGATTTGATTTTCCGTTAAAAAAAAAATTGTTGGCCTACTAAACTTGAAACCTCATGAGATTTTATATTTTTTTGTGATTATAAAATCATTTAATAGTATCAGTGATAATTTTTTCTTGTTCTTCATAAAGAGACAAATCGATTAGTATATAATAACCGTGGAAAAAAATGTATGCTTTCCGAGAAACACGTGAAAAATATTTAATTTTATTAATAAATTTTTTCTACCGGAGAAATCAGGGATTTAAACCATGCCATGGTGACAGGGAACATTAAAAAAAAACATGTAAATTGGTCTTGTACTACAAAATTTTATTGTGGACAAAGATTCGAACCATTCGCTTATATATAGAGATATTAACCATTTGTCATTATTAATATTGTTAAGTATTTAATAAATACAAAATATGAAAAAAATCTTTAATATTGATTTTCTATGATTGTTTTGACAGTAATCAGATAAAACATTAACTTAACTTAACATATTGTTGTTTCGGGTAATAAAGAAAAACCTGTTTTGAATTGTACCAGGATTAATTTAAATTCAGAGTAGAGTGGTAAGGGAAAATTGTGTGATGCGCGGAAGAGTTTGTTTCATTTTATTTGTATGATTTTAAAAGCTTCACAAATTTGTGTTTTTTTTAAAAAGGGCTTACTTAATGATTACTATTGATGATTATTGAAGGGCTTACTTTCATTGTTGATATATAGAGTAACCATTTGTAGCGATAAATATTGAATGAATATAAAATATGAAAAATAATTTGTAAATATTGATTTTCTATGATAGTTTTGACAGTAATCGGATCAAACATTAACTTAACTGTAAATTAAATATTTAGTAAGGGGGAGTATTGTTATTTTAATTAATAAAGAAATGCCTGTTTTGAATTTTACAAGGATTAATTTAATTTCAGAGTAGAGTGGTAAGGGAAAATTCTTTTTTTAAAGGTTTTACTTAACGAAATCTCTTGTTGCTATATAGATTAACAATTTGTCATTATTAATATTGTTAAATATTTCATGAATATAAAATATGAAAAAAAATTGGTAAATATTGATTTTCTATAATTGTTTTGGCAGCAATCAGATCACACATTAACTTACCTATATGAATATATGAAATATTTAGTAAGGAGAAGTATTGTTATTTTAGGTAATAAAGAAATGCCTGTTTTGAATTTTACAAGGATTTATTTAATTTCAGAGTAGAGTGGTAAAGGAAAATTGTGTGATGCGCGAAAGATATTTGTTTCATTTTATTTGTATGATTTTAAAAAGTTTCACAAATTATTATTTTTTTAAAGGGTTTACTTAACGAATTCTCTTGTTGACGTAGATGGATGATTGAACTAGTAGAAGAGACATGATTCAGCTGTCATACCAGAACGTTCTTATGAGTTTATGTCAGAAAAACATGACAAGATTATTTTCTTTTGTCTTGTTGCACATATACCACGGACCAGGGAAATACAATAACAGGGGTGGTTTTGGCTCCTTCCCACCCTTGGGGTGACCAGCACCCTTGTTATTTTTACTCCGCTTGCCAGCTTTTGAATAATACATTTCCCACGATTTGAATAAGCTTGTACTCCTCGACAAGACATATAGAAATGTAAGCTGGGATCCATCCCTGTTTTTCTAAGCTGGCGGAAGCTGCGGAGTCAACGTCTCTTGCTTTCTTCATAAATATTTCATTATCTCTCTATTTCCCCCTAACGATCCAACACATCACCAAGCAACTGGTTATGAAGGCTCTTATGAATGTTTCACGAGATTTCGCTTTGTGGTGGAATCCGCTATCGTTACCAACACCTTGCCTCATTAAGAGCTGAAATCTCTTTGATGTCAATTTGGAAAATTTATAAAAGTCTATATTTATTGCGGGTAAAAGAAACGGATTACTTCAGACAATTGTTAACAATATATACGAGCTTATTTTAAGTTCAACTCTCTCAAAATCTCGTTAGATCGAATATCCGTATAAAAATATTAAAAAATAACTTTTTATACCGATATTCTATATTTTGCTTGTACAACGTTCCGAGACAAATTAATCCCATTTTCCTGAACCTTTACAACCTTAAATTGTAACAATTAAGTTATTCTTATCAGCAATTTTCATCTATGTTATATACGTATATTGAGAACTCTTGTGATCATATTTACCACATATTTGAAATATTTACAACTTCATGGAACGATTTGTCCCGAAACGTGCATGCAAAAAAAAGAACAATTTGTTTTCTATTTGTATTTTTTTTTCACTTTAACAATTTAAAAAATTTATGTACCAAAATTCTTAAAAAGAAAATACAGAAAATATATTGAAACAAAGGCCCAATCCCTTTACCAGTTCAGAAATTCTGATTACTAAAATAAAGTTAAACAGGTCTTGAAAAAGAACCTTTTTAACATGTTTTTAACATTCAGAAATGTTTTGGGGTAGTTTTTTTATGATTCTAGGTGTGCTTTAGTCGAAAATGAACTTTCTTTTTTCATCACGTACGGATTTTTCTCAAATTTATGGATAAGTAATTCCGATTTTGCAACACAAAAATTTAGAAAATCTTTCACAGCACCCCATAAAACTCTTCAATTAACATAAAAAATTAAACATGTTCTCAAATTATTTAAACATTTTTCTATATCACTAACTTTATTACTCCTAATAAATTTAATTTAATTCAAATTGTAAACATCGTTGGAAACATGAGTTTTCTCTCAATCTGATGATAAAAATATTTTTAAACAATTGTAAATACATTGTCTTACATTTCAAATTCAAATTGATATAGAAGAGTCCGCTCCTTACACTGTCACAAATAAAATGATATATAAAGACCTTAAGGGTCCATATGTAACTGATCTAGCACAAAACATATATTATTTCTCCTATTACAAATTTCCTAACCACCCAAACCCACTAGTTTCAAACCTTGCTTCCTCTTCCATTCCTGACAATCCTCTGAGGCGCGTGAAAAGAAGATGGCTAGAAGACCTTCTAAGGTAAATATATTAATTAATTAAGTAATTAATATTTAAGTTTCCTATTCGAAAAATAATAATGTAATTTTTTTTTAAGTTGTGTATTTTGTATGAATAAAGATATAATTTTGTATAATGAACATCACATTTCATTACTTTTATATTGTTTGTATTTAAATTAAATTGTATAAGTTGTACGTAAATAAGGTAAATCATTATAGTATTTTCATTGAGTTCGGCTAAATAAAAATTATATATTAATTGATTTAATTTGGATAGAATTTATACATATATAGGTGTCTGTATTATATGTGTTCAAAAAGCTCTTAAAAATAATAATTATAATTTCCAACAATGCAATCTTATTAAGTATTTTCTCTTGGATAGGATGAATGAATATTTGTATTAAAGCGTTGTTGTTTATATCATTGTTTATTTTTAATATTAATTATATTTTTACTTTTAATTAGGTGTATAATTACTTTTTCTTACTGATCTTGATAGGAATATTAGAACCTCAACGTAATAAATATTATTCCTTATAGCGTTTTAACCGTTTAACATGTTATTAAAATAATGAAAACTCATTTGCTATATTAAGTAATAAAAAACAGTTGTTTCCTCGACCTGGGGTAATAGTATCCTTGTTATAAAATATGTTTACTAACTTAAATTACTTGTACGTATCTGTCATGGTGTGTCTTAAGTATTTTTATTTCCCTCAGTAATAAGACTCCGACAGGAGATAGGAATAAAAGATGTCTTACTAATATCTAATTAGCTCCCAGTATTAATATTAATGGAGACAATTACCATTTTAATCGTGTAATGTATAGTGCTACAACGGGATCCACCCTAGAAAAATTCGAATACAATTTGTACCGTTCCTCACCTTGCCTGGAACCGCTATTAACAATACACATCTGGCTGGCCCCGTACTCATGTACACATATTTTATTCATAGTATTTCCGAAGTTAATTATTTAGATCCGAAGAGGTGCTAATAGGTCGTTGGGTCTGGAATAGTTGTGGCGCAGCTGCGCGCAGCTTTAATAAGGTGAAGGTTCGGCAGCTGTAGCCCAGCCTCCCTCGCAAATTGCTTGCCAGCGTCGTTAGCAAACAGACTTTGGATTCTGCAGTATGAGATTCCTCATGCAGCAAAGTGTACAAGGTGCTGCAAGAGGAACTGCCGATATTACACTGCAGTGTTCGATGTTCTATCAAGGTGCATCATCAGTGCATGAAATGGTGGTCTGAGAGCATTATGCAATTTAGAATCCTTGGCTAACCATCTTTTTTCCTATTAGGAAATTACCTGCTCTTAGTAAACTAGATTGATGTCTAGTTTAATTCAATCTTATAATTTTACTTTCGCAGTTTTTATTAAGTAAATACTTTAATTAGATATAGTGAATGAGGAGTACTCTTCCTAAATTTTTTTTTATTTATTTATTTAATGAGATTTACAACTGTACAAGTAATAAATACAATAAGTAAATATGTTGTATGTTTCATTCACACTTGAAAATCTTGGGAAGGAACCACCCATTGGTGGTACTTCAAGCATTAATTTAAATTAGAAGGTCCCGTGGCCATCTTTTTTTCAGACGCCTCGGAGGACTATCATTAAGGATGAAAGATTAAGAATTAATGGTTAGAATGGGTAAGGAGTTTGGAACGAAAAGACGCATATCTGTTTTGGGCCAAATCTACAACGAATGGAATGTTAAGGTCTTTCTGGTTGAGTTTATTTGTATCATAATAAGGAGCATCAAGGATTTTACGTAGGATTTTGGATTGTAAGGATTGGATGCGGAAGGAATTTGATGGCTTGGTAGAGCCCCAGAGCTCAATTCTATATGTCCAAATTGGTCTGATTATCGTCTTCCTAATTTAAATTTTTTATCTTTTATTTCATTACATTTAATAACGACGTTTCGGGATTGTCACTCCATCATGAGGTGTCTACAAACAAATTAACAATATTATTCTATGCATATAACAATTAATAAATACCACTAAATCTTTTTTATAATGAACTCATGTTTGAGATTAGATCAATAATTACCACAAATAAAAGAATAGGGAGGTAACTTAACATATAGGTTTTTGAAATAAGATTATTTCAATTTAATTAAAAACCTATTAATTAATCATATTATTGTAAAATAGTAAGTCAAACAAACACGAGTAGAGCCGATTACACAACGATATTTGACTCACTTAAGTAGCAACACATGGCTAATCATTGAAAAATGTTCTTGATGTAATACCTGTCCAAAGTTGGTATGCAATCAGCAATCATCTGCAATCATGACCCATCTTCTCATCGGTTCATTACGTCTTCAAGGAATTAACCAATTACGACTTTTACCGTTCTGTCGGTAACTCGCCACTTTCAGATGTGTACCGGAGGAAACGAAACCAAAAGGCATGAAGAATTTTGATATGTCTGAATTCTCATATCGTATGAGGCTAAGATCTATTTGATAAAAAAAAAAAATTTAAATCACTTTATAATATAAAGAGGTGCTCCTGGTTGGTCGATTTAATAGAAAAAGTTCCTGTCTCAGGAGACGTCAAAACGTTAATTTCTGTTGATAACTCGAATTCTAAACTTGCTTGTTTGCAATACTTTCAATGGTCTAGACATGGAATAATTTATA
>NW_027114006.1:82864-88970 GCF_000696795.3 Halyomorpha halys
TGTATGTGTGTGTGTGTGTGTGTGTGTGTGTGTGTGTGTGTATGTTCTTTCCCCTCATTAGTTAACCCTACAGAAGAAGCGTATATTTTAATTAGTTTGTGCATACAAAATTTAAAAAGCATAACATTTAAAAAATTTGAATAAATAAAATAGAACAGGATAAAAAAAGTTTAACAGAAATAAATAACTCGAATGCGAAATTCGCATGATGCAATATTTTCAATAAACTAAAATGGAACTATTATAAAAACTTTTTTTATTTAAAATACTTTTTATTTATTGATAGATATTATAATCTGCCACACAGTTGTGGGCAATATGTAATAGAGATGAATGATCTCATACATACTAAAATAAAATAAAATAAATAAATGTATACAAACAGAAGAATAAACAAAATGAACATAATCAAACGATGTGCATGAAAGAAAAAATAAATTAAATAATACAATCTCCAGTCACATTTACACTCTAATATACAATATTTAAACAATCGACCTGAGGATCCCTGAGCCCACTCTATACCTCGTGTGAGTGGTAGAGCAGAGCTCGAAAGATCCCAGCGCATCCCTCTCGCCGCATCACTTGTAATTATAAAAAAACTAGATATAAAATTATTGTTTTACAACTATGTTTATTTTTCCTCATTAATAATAATGTAAAAAGCATAAAATTAAAAAACGAATAAATAAAATTGAATAGGATAAAAATTAACATAACAAATGCATCTTTAAAAACCTAAAAGATGCTTTTTTAAGCTTCTATCTAACTATAGTAAAGAATATTATTCTATCTCTAAAGTTCTATTATATAAAATACTGTATTATGATTTAATTAATAATAATAAATATGTATAAAATACTAATAAAATTTATGTAATAATAATTAATAAATATTATAAGATGATAAATTAATAAAAAAAAGGAAGATTAAAATTAATATATATGTAAATGATAGTATTAATTAATGATGTTTTTATAACTTTAATGCTCCAACAATTTTTATAACTATTGCTTTATTCATCTTCATATATTTCACTTTTATATAATTGCAATAATGGTTTAGTCAAGTAAGGATGGTGTTAAAATCGCGGGAGGAGGTTATCGCAGGCATGCGCACTGGCAAAAAAACATTGGGAGGGCGCAGTTTAAAAGCTCCTGTAATTGTAAACTATAAAAGCTGGTCTTGTTGTTTAGTGCCGCCAGTTCTTTGCTTGCCGGCCTTCCTAACAAAAAACATAATGATCGCCACGACACAAACTTTTCTTCGCACATTTTCACGCCTGTTTTCCAATTAAAATTTTAATTAAATCCCATAAGTTTTTATAACTATTTAATTTTGTTTTATAGCCTTGTTTCCGTATGACGTTTCTCTGTCGACCGTCTCATGTTTCAGCACTTAAAAATAATTGTTGCGTTTTAGTTATAACTATTTATTTTAATTTTTGTTTGAACCATTTTAAGTTTTCTATGCGTTGATCGATGTAGTTAATTGAAAAAGATTATGGAGGGAAAAGTCACTTTAAAGAATTCATTACCATTAGAATTTACGAAACTCGATATGATGTTGTGCTAAACGTAAAATGTTTTACCATTTTAAATATTATAAGTATAGGATTGTGAACAGCCCTATTTAAAGTCATGTTAAATGTTAAATTCATAAGTGTTCCAAGCAGATTTTTTGAGCAACTTAACCTTACCTTTCAAAACTTCATGTTATTGTTTACTTCTAAGTTTTCACTAAAGTAATTTATTACAACATGTCTAAATTGAGTGAAAAGTGGAAGTTTTGTAAAAGTTTGGCTACTGCGTGTCTTGTTGATCTTCTAACTTGTGAGGAAGAGAATCAAGTTGAGCTAATTGACAACTGTCATTACATTATTATTGACATCCATTGCTTTATTAGTTATAAAAACATCCAAAACAATATTAACGCAATGAAAATTTTTTTTTTTGCAAAAATCGAGCTCTTATTCAGAGTATGCAGGCCAAAACAGTTTATTCATAATTTCTTTAAAAATGTTAAGAGGGTTTGCTCTCAAAAACGTATTTATTCTGTTTCGATTAAGTTTTCAATTTCCATACACTATACATTATGGTAAAAATCTATGAAAAAATTCAGATTCCTGCTGTGTACTTATGAAGTATGACAAAATTGTAAACCTATTTTGAAGAAAACTTCAATGAGAAGAAACACTGACGTTTTCTGATAAAATCTTTATTTCAAAGATTAATTGATATTGATACCAAGCTTACTACTTTTGACCTGCGAAATCCATATCTGAGGACCAGGAAATCCATATTTGGCCAAAACTAACAGGAAACAAATGAAAACAAAATAAAATTTTTAAAATCAAATTTACTTTAGTAGTATTTTTTTATGAAGATTTTTTCTTCACATAATTTTTTTTTTCGGATATCGTGGTGCGTTTTGTAATGTTGACAGAGGTCCATATTTTGAGGTCTAGGAGCAGCTAAGAAAGTTTCATCAAAATCTTGAAGACACGTTTGGGATAATATCCTTTTATTTTTATATGGAAACAGCCAGTGTAGTGCTAATCACAATATGGAATAAATGATAATAATCGTTCGAACGATAATAAATACCTTTAAAAAACTACTTTATTTTACATAATCGACTAGCGTGCACCAGCATTTACTAAACAAAAGACAAATCGGACAATTTCTAATCGGGTAAATATTTGTGTTGGCAAAGGAAATCGGGTCAAGAGGATTATTTGACTTCTGATATCTATGTCTTGATTTCCTGAAACATAACCCACATAAGTGTAGAATATGATCAATTTCAAGTATAGAAATAATCTAACACAATATTACATTCGTTTAATATTTTTCATCCTACATTGATAAGTCAGTTGTGGTATATATTTGAATATAATTAAGTCTCTGTATAGATTCTTAGTGTTGAATTTTGAAGCTCTAAGAAACCATAGAGACCCTCCTAAATACAAACTAAAATATTTAAACAAACTAGAATCCTCAAAGCTCTCTTTAAAAAAATATGTATACAAATAGATTCATTATGTTTCAGATTTGACTCGAAAGTCCATGTCTATACAGACCAAATAGTTTCAAATCTTCACGATGATTTTCCAAGATTTATCTAAAGTGCATCTATGTGTAGTTTTCTAGGACCCCATTGTCTTTTCATAATGATCAGTATTGCACACTTACAGCCTATATTGTAAAAATGTATTAGCGAATTTAGATATGACAATGAGCCTTTAAACTAAATTACAATTCTTCTCATGTATTTTCTCTTATTTAAATTTATATAATAGTTACCATTTTTTTTTTATAATTTCTTATAGAATGGACTTTAATAATTTTTTTTTCGTTGATGTCTTCCCATCATGAAAATAATAGACGTTGTATTTACATATTTGAATACATGACGTCCTAAAATATGGAGAACAAAATTCAAAGACGAATATGGTGTCCGTATCTTGGGTAAAAATGCATAAATAAATTTAAAAAATATATGAGACTGTGTGGTAATAAATCTAAATTAATAGTAAAAATTAAAACAATCTACGGATAATATTTTTTAAAATTAAAAACAGTATTTTTATTATCTTATATTTATTATATTCATAAAAAAAGGAATTAAGAAAAATGTACAGGTAAGGAAAATAAGAACTATCGATATAAAATGTCGTATTCATCGAAGGTTAGAACATAAATCCTCCAAAATAAAACTGATTTTTGTTCATACAGAAATATAATTAATATTAATCATTATAATGTTAATATTAAATATATTAAAATGGTTTTCGTTTAATTTATTTTCAACTGAATTATGATAAATATTTATTTTTAATAATCAAAGAAATACCACTTTCTGCTATTGTAAAAAGTGAGTAACTCCGGCATTTAGTTCCAACATTGTCTACTAGATAGGAGCACCTTCACTTGACTAATGGTGCAAGAGGGAAGTGCCTAATTCCTCGTTGTTAAATATTTCAGAGCAGCCAAGATAACTTATTTTAACAATTTTCAAATATTAAAATTTTATCAGCAACTGAAGCTAAGTCCTTCGATATGAAGGATACCATGAAGCAGGGAAACTAGTTTTTTTTTTCTTTTACAGTATTACTTATTTATTGTGAGTGCATGTAATGTTTTTACTGTAACATAAAAGTTTAGGAGCAGATAGACCTCACTGTGTTTGTTTTTTCCTTAAATGTTATGTATAATTTTATGATAAGGTAATTAGAATTTTTGAAGCTTCCTCTCAAATTTTGAGAAGATAGAGTTCCTGATGACCCCGTAAGATTTCTAAAGGTATTATATCAGCTTTAAAAAAAAAGACGAAAAATTGTATTATCTTAAAAACTAAATTTAGAATCTTTTTTTATTAATTTACCAAAATATTTGGAGCTATCCTCTTATTACTGGGTTATTGTTCAGATATTAACAACGATTTTAGACTTAAAAAAAAAAATCGGCACATCTTTTTTGAAATTCAGAAAAAAAAGTGAGTCCCGCTTGCCTCAATTCGGAAGTGGAAATGTGTTTGATTCAATTTCTGGTTTTATCATCCTCAGACTTCTAAGGATCCCACTGCCCAAAAATGATATTTTAATTATTTTTTTTATTAATACTTTGAAAATCGTATTTTTTTCTTTTTCCGACTTATAAGTAGTTAGGTTAAGGGACGATATGAAGTTATAAAGAACCTTTAAACAAATTTTATTATATTAATTAAGTAATACTTATTATAATTATAATAATTTTCAAGAAGTATGATATATGAGGTAGTAAAAGATATCATCAAGAATACCGCAACAGAAAGTAAAGACTACAATTAATGTGAAAAGTTCACTGAAAGAAGCACATGAACTGAAATGGATGTGGGCTGGTCAGGTTGCAAGACTTGATAAGCGAAGGCGACATTGATAAAGATACAGAATGAATATCAAGGGAACACAAGAGAATGAGAGTAAAGACCGATAACAAGCTGGCGAGATGAGAAAGTGCAAAGAGTGGGAGGTTGGACTACTATGGTTAGGAATGGGGTTCTATGTTGTAAAGTAATAAAAAACCTTTTGTAAGCTATCATTTATATTTGTGTTCAGATACGACATAAAAAATATTTTATTTGATTATATTTGTACAATTATTAATTTTTAATTATAGTAAAAATTTAATGGATGAAGTTGAATTAATTTTTGTAAATTTTTATAAACCGTACTCTTACCTCCCAAGGCTTTTAGTTCCGTAATGTCTACAAACAAAGCTGTTATTATTGTTATTTTATAATAATGTTTAGCCTTTAATAATTAAATACATTTTACTGTACATATATACAAGGGTCGTAGTTCCAAAAAAATTGCTAAATTGTTTATTGAATATTTTGCGGCGCCCTTATGACGGGAATCACTGGTGTACTGTAAAGACAAAATAGTAGAAAAATGGGTCTTAACAACTAAAAATTGCTATTGAATAATAAGGATCAAGAATATAAGATTAACTATATATTAGAAAAACTGTCCTGAACATAATGGAAAATCTATATCAATAATTCTTATTTTTGGTTTTTTCCTGTTTTCTTCCTTTCTTTTCTGAGCTAAGTCAATTTCAATTATTTAATACTGAACTTGGATGTTTAAAGGATCTTGGAGGTTCTCCCTTTGATGGTATCTGCACTGTCTGCAAGAAAGATGAACGCTCCTGTTTTATCTTGAGGCTGCTCTACTATCTTCTGCAGTGCCAACTGTAATTCAATCGCTGGAAATTGATATGGTATGATCTCGCAGGATATAATGAAAAAATAAATAAATAAAAACTATAGGATAAGTAATAGAGATTCCGTTGAGTAGATACGAGAGCTGTAGTTCCATTAGCCCTACTGGCATGCGGGTTTCCAATGCCTCTTGGATAACTTCCTCTGGCTGACAATCAGAGCTTAAAAAGCGCTTTCTCTTACCCTTCCTCTCCCCTGTAATTCTAGGCATTCCTTTCAGAAATAGCTATAAGTATATTATCTTTTCCTCCAGAGAGAATAAATAATATATTGCATTCCTTAAATATTTAAAAATATATATATCGTCAATCCAATATATATATATATTTGAGGTTTTAGG
>NW_027114006.1:89306-97464 GCF_000696795.3 Halyomorpha halys
ATGATTTTATTTGTGACAAAGTAAGGAGCATTCAGGATTTTATGAAGGATTTTGGATTGTAAGGATTGTATACGAGAGGAATTCGAAGGTTTAGAGGAGCCCCAAAGCTCAACTCCATATGTCCAATTTGGCCTTATTACAGTCATGTAGATCAGTCTTTTGTAATGTGTTGGAAGTTTAGACCTTTTGTCTAGTAAATGTTGTAATAGTCGAAATCGACGTGCAGTTTCCAGTCTTTTCAGTCTTGTGTGAGGATTCCAGGTTAATCGTTTGTCCAAATGTAGTCCAAGGTAGCGTATCTGTTTGACAGGGGTAGGACTAACATCATTAAATGGAACTGTTGGACAGTCAGTAGGCTTACGGCGAAGGGTAAAGGTGATTTGATGGGATTTGTTGGAATTTATCTTAATCCTCCAATTACGACACCATTCTTCGAGGGCTGTGATATGGGATTGAAGATTTTGGGATACGATTAATTGCTTATTATTAACAGCGAGCACACATGTGTCATCGGCATACGTGGTGAGGATAGTGTAAGGATTGGTTGGAATTTCAGCTGTATAGACGGTGTAGGGGATGGGACCAAGGATACTACCTTAAGGAGACAACTATATTGAGTTGACATTTCATAACTTTATTTTTTGGATGGTCCTAAGCTAAAGTGAAAATAACATTTCTTCAACCACATATTAAAAAACTGAAGTGTACAGAAGGACCTAGTCTCAGAATAATAAATTATTTTTCATTTCAATTATAAAGTGAAAAGCGTATATTGTAGTACGTAAAAATAATTGTGGTCGAGTATTACCAGAACAGTGGGTGTTTGGAAACAAAAGATTCGTTTGTTGCCACTGTTCCTAATAGAACTGGCTCCACCCTTCTCAATAAAGTTATTGAAAACATTGCTGATGGTAGAACAATTTATTCTGACAGTTGGAAAGGTTACCAAACAAATACAATAATAAAAGAAGGATTTCTAAATAAGGTTGATCATAAATACAATTTTATTGATCCTGATACAGGAGTTCATACAATACACAAACAGTAGAAAGAATGTGGGTTGGGCAAAATGGAGGAACAAGAGACAGGGGGTCTGCTAAACATCATTTGAAATCTTAATTATCAGATTTCATATGGCGACAGCATCAAGTGAAAGAAAATAGAGACTGTTTTTGAATCTATATTAAATTCCATATCGGGCCATTTTCCACCGAAATCTGATTGACTACTTTACATAAATAATATGTTTTAATAAAGTGTTTTGATTTTACATAAAGTTTTTTATTCTATAATTTGTTGCAAAAAGGTGTAGATTAGTGCATCAGCAGAATTTTTGCTGCTGTGGCGTTAATAATAATTTATGATTTATAACTATAAACATTAGAATTGTCTATTAAAGTATGTTCTACATTGCTAGTTCCGGAACAAACCAGATTTAGCAATCAACTTAAATTCATGTTACTCCAACTTCGTAGATACATAAGACATAATTAACAACATTAAATATAAATAGACAAAATACAAATCAGAAATAAAAGACTAACTACCTGCTAGAAAGATCAGCTACGTTTTGGAAAAACCAAAACAAATCTACATTCACTTTCACCTTTCGTCACGTTCACACAGTTTTTACTGTTCATTCACTTAATTTTATGGCATGGACCTAGTAGTTCGTAGATAATAAAAGTATATAGAAGTAAAATAAATAAAGTAATAGTGAAAATTGTTGATATTTATTTTTATCTAAAATTATAAATTCAATACTCATCCAATCAATAGAAATCAGTTAATATTGAATTCTGAGACTATTTTCCATATTTGAAATAAATTCTTATATTAGGATACTTTATTTGTAAATTGCACGCATTACATAAATCTGTATTGTCTTATTTTTTTATTGTCATTTAATTTTACTTTTTCATATATAATTTCATGAAAAAGAATACTTTATATTTAGCTAGACATGGAAGGTGTGGTATATTTCATAAATTTAGTGATCTGTAAACAATTTATACACGCTTAAGATGAAAATAATTGTAATAACAAAAAAATATATAATTATAACAGTATATTATAGTTTTAATTTTCTTTAATTATGATAGATAATGTAAACCTAATTCATTAATCAAATACAACTTTATTAAGGAAACCAATGTAGCATATTATCGGTTAATATTTAGTAAAACAAAATAGTGTGGAAGCTATACTAGCCTATGTGTTTGTAAGAATGTTTCATTATTTTATTGTATATTGTCTAATTAATATTAAAATTACCATAGCACTCTTGTATTCCTTTTCATTGGCTTAAGAACTTTAGTATGTGTTATCAATTAAAACTATAGCTGCTTGTAGAGTCATGGTGAACTATGAATTTTACACATTATATAAGTATAAAGTGAAAATCGAACAACAGAACTGTGGAGATGGTTAGTTTCTAGTAGAACAACAAAAATGGAAACACATCGAGTTAAAAAAATAATAAATAATAAAAAAAAGGAAAAAAAGAAATTCAAATTCACACGCTCACCACCAGAACATTTTCATGTTCCCATTGTATTCTTAAACAGTTACACCTCTATGCCTAAACTTTGTTATATCTCGATAAGATCAGTCGGTATAGGAATGGGCTAATTTTTATTAATAAATAATTAATAAGATATTTTAAAAAAAAGAAGAACTTTCGTTGTAGAAATTCATTGCACTACATCAAGGTGGAAAGTTGGATAGGAAAGTTTATCTGTATGAGATCCAACTGTTCTCATGGGACCGATAGACAAAAAGAAAGCATTAGATAAAAAACAGTTAAATAAAAAAATAATATAACAATTAATATGGAGAGCATATTAGAGAGGCTGAGAAACGATTCCGTGAAACTCTTTTATTCAATGCAAATCATTAAAATTTCAAGGATGAAGAGGCTCTAGAAACTGCATAATTACATCTGTGTACTATAAGTAAACAATGACTAGGAAAAACAAATTATTATTCTTGTTTTTTTTTGTTTAAATAAAAAATAAATGAATAGATGCAATGAACTATTTTGTCACGATTCTATATAAATAATATCCTATCCGTTAATTGCAAATGATGCTGGGATTTTATAATTTATTTGAATTTTAAAAGTATAGCAATTTGTTATGTTTTTCTTATTTTATATTTCAAAATCACCAAATATTCTGTTTGTATTATATAGTGTATTTGTTTTTCTAATCTTGATGTTTAGAAAAAGTAAACCAATGTTATAAGCAATAATCCATTAATGTTTTTTTTGTGTTTCATTTTTACGATTTTTCTATTACTTACTAGAATAATGACAGAGAAATCTATTCATATAATACGATCTGAATCAGACTACATAGCATGACCAGAAAGAGAACACATGCCACTGAGGGGAAAAAAAGAGCATTCTTTTATAATTTATTGCAATACGTCATTGTATAACTGAATGAAGCAAGATTGAAGTTGAAATATGCGTTTCTTGTGGTAGTGGAAGGGTCGACAATTATTCCATGGGCCCCCCTTTAAGATATCGTCACCGATTTTAAGGTTAGAAACCTTATTTATTATTCTGTGATCTGAATTACCTTTAATCTTGAAGATTCGGTGATCGGTTGATTTTTAATTGTGTTACACCAAGTGCGTTAGATTAAATATCGGGCATTATCTCCAATAAAACGTGTGACGTATTCATTGTTTAATTTTAACTCTTTTGTTTATCTTATGTATATGTTTTCTAAAGTTAGATTAACGAAAATGTTTTTTTTTTTTTGCCTTTTTAAAGCTTTCCTATTTTAACAAATGATTTTAACAGATGGCATTGATTACTTCAGTGGGGGAATGTTTTCTGATGAACTTATTTCTTTATTGTTTTTATTTATATATTTTTTACAAACCTTCCTCTATTTTTGGTCATTCTGTTAGCATTGTATGATTTACTTTTCTTTTTTACAATTTATCAATTTCCGAACAGAAAAGAAATGTTTATCTTACCCTTTTGCTCTCCTGAATTATCGTCTTGGTTGGTAAGGTAATTTGCTAGAAATAACTGAATAAAGGAATATTCTGGTTATTTCGACTTTCGAAGTAAAAATAATATATGCCTATAAATAACAATAACAAAAACTACAAAATATCAAAACATTAATTTTTCAAGATTATGAGTTTCTAGCGAATATATTTTAGAATTTTTTATTTTCAAAACCTCTTTATTCTTCATTTAAATACAAAATACAATAATATATAATACATAGGTAAAATATAAAATATATTTTAGAATTTTTTTTTTTTTTTTTTTTAGGAATCTAGGCATTAATTCTAAAATATAAGAATATATTTTAGAATTAATGCCTAGATTCCTTTTATACTCATGTGGTTAAAAAAGTTTATCGGGACTCTATAAATAAAAAAAGGAATGTAAATATTGTGTCTTATCTTTGGCCCTATTTCGAATCTTAAAGAAGCTACTTAATGTTATCACATATTGGGCATATCATAACTCTCAATTATTAATCAGTAATAGTTTAAACACGAAAAATTAATCCAGAAGTAAGTACTTGCAAATTCAAATTTTATTAATCAATTGAAATAAATTATATACATTGTATGAAGTGTACCTTCAATTTAAGGCCGGGCGCTTCTTCCCTTTGGGATATGCTGGATGTTTTGAGTGGACTATATGTAAGAAATTTAATTGAAAGAAAATTGGCTAAAATGAAAGAAAAAGAGTCTGTTGAAAAATTTACATGGTTGTAAAGAGTGGGCGAGAGAAAACATTTCTGGAAACTATTGGATGATTTATATGGGGGCAGTATTATACCCATGGTGATAATGGGATAGTCAAATGTAAACATGGTTAGATTAGGTTAATTTTATTAGTAGGAAGACCATGTCTCAGTTGGTTAAGAAGGAAAATCTGTAGTAAATTCACTCAGCTGGATGGTAAGGCGGCATGTCCTCTTTTATTATTCTCCTATCTCCTTCTGGCTCCCGTCCCTAGTCAGGTAACCACTTCCTAAACTTTTGCGCCTATCATAATTTTGAATTCAAGAAAAGAAAAGTCTCTCTTCTCCCTCTTCTTTTTCACACCGCAAAGATAGTTGGTGGACTAGTTTTTAATATTGGCCATACTTATATCGCGGGGAGAAGAGGAGGCAAAAGGGGGAGGAAGGGGTATTCTTCGTTCATATCTTTTGTTTTCTAAACGGAACATCCATAGTTCCATAATTATCACAAATGTCCAAATTTTTGTCCAATCTGCCCATCCGCAAGGACAAACTATTAAATAACAGCTTATATTATATATATTAACTTATTATCAACAATTTTAAGATATTATTAATTATAAATTAGCATAACTTAACTAAAATTCCACAGCCTCACATTAACTTTTAAAAATTTGCAAGTTTTCTGTCTAGGTCTTATATAATATAGTCTAAATTAACCTACAAGATAACAAATACATAAGGGACCTATTTTTATTTATTCATTAATACGCCCTATTTGATTTTTAATTACCAGTATTAGTCACTTTTTCATTTAAATATGAGTACATTTAATTGAAAATTATGTTAGTCTATTTGTAATCTACGGGTGTTGATACGGAAGGATAATACCTGACCTTGTTAGTAGGCAAACAAGGGTAGAAGGGGAGACCCAATAAACGAACAATTATTTAATAGGTGACAACGAATTTCCATAACAGCTACACTCTATAAATCATAGCCAACACAATGGCGAAGGGAGAGCTCTGAGACTAGTTAGGTGTTAATAGTGAGTTAGGGGATGGAAGCCAGGTGATGCTGAAATTTATTTTAAGGGGGATGAGGGTTTGGCGTTTGGTACGACTTGGATTATTTATGGGTTTCAGCAAGACTTTTGGCGACTTCTGAGGGGTTGCAGCTATCCAGTACTTCCTTTCCCTTCCAAGGGAAAATGCCTGAATATAATATGTTTAGGTCTGCACAAAAGAAGAGATTTTAAATTTATTTTTAAAATATACAACGGTCTCTTGGCTTTTGTCAAATATCTGCAAATCTGGTAATTCAATTCTCCACTTTAAATAAATTCATATTTATGGCAAAGCTGATTCGAAAAGCAACAGTAGGATCTAGGTACTTATAATCAGGAAGAAGCGAAGTGTGTAGATGATTTATAACAAACTTGACCAATATATACTTCGCATATTTAGTGCAATAGGTGAGCCAAATTTCAAATTTTAATCAAGTATTCCATTTACTAAATATATAAACTATATACATTTTCTTGGATAGACCTATATATTTTATATATAATGTTCAATTATATTTATATTTCCTAGTTCTGGGCTCCTAGATCTTTGAAAATGGCGGGAAAAAATAGGCTTTAGTCATTTGATGATCAAGTAACCGGCCTTAAATGTCTTAAAGTCGGACAAAGATATTTTAAATTTAAAGTTTTTTTTTATGTTCCGGGACATTACTATTTCTCAGTTCTAACTCTCACACTCCAATCTGAAATAGTTTTTCAGAATTATTCATTACAGAATTTTATCAGAATATAAATTAGCCGCTTAAATAATATTATTTTTTCAAATCTCCGAGTTATGCCTTACTTTTAATCATGCAATTTTTGTAAAGATATACAAATAAAAACCTCTAAGTTCCTCAAGGAAGCTGGTTTTTTTTAGCTCAAACGTAGCTGGTTTTTCCCAAATTCACGACTAATAATTGCAATTAGTTCATAATATTACATAAAAGAGTATTTAAATTGTTCTCATGTTTTTGATCAGCATTTAAATTTCCCATGGCCAACAACCAATAACAACATTTCTGCTTAATAATGATAAGAATAATTTATACACAACTCCATTCGACAAAGTCCCTTGATTTTTCTAAACCTTAAATTCTGATTGGTTTCAGAAGTTAAATTCCACTCATGTCTTAATTTATCTTGCTATAAAGGATTTTGAATTAATTATTGAACTCTTAGATGGAATGTAAACGGATAAGAAATTTAATGTCGAAAACTATTTTAATAATTACTTAACTTTAATATGTAAAAATATTTGGATTCTGCCCAGGCTAGAATAACCAACGCTGTTCTGAACTGTAAGTACTAGCATATTCGTATTTTCTATTTTAGTAATTTTTTTACGATATAAAATGTGCGAATGACTTAAAAAGTGCATAAAAAAAATAAAATTAGGACAATGATTAGAAAATAAAAAAATCAAGTACAGAAAGAAATTAATTGGGTGAATAGTAAAAGAGAATTCTGAAAAAATAGAGTTATGTTTTGGACAAAAATTGTCCTAGTCCAGTTTCATAAATTAGGAACTAATAATATTAGTCTTGTTTATTTATTTTCTTTTACCCCCTACCTGGTCGTTTCTGATTTATGGGAGATTATCTACAGATAACCAACCTATACTAATTAGAATAGGTGAGCCAAGTTTACATTCCGTGGGGCCACCACGAAATAAAAGTCAACTCCCTGGCCGGATTTGAATCGGCACCTCTGCAAACTGCTGAGCCGTGCAAATGGCTTTTATCACTTAAAGTAAAACTAGTTTAATGTACTGTAAAGTAGTTTATCTTCGTATGATGTAGGAGTAGTGTAGCTTCCATGATATTTGCCAAAATAAATTAACAAAATTTTGATTTATAGTAGTTCGAGCAAAGATTTGGTTTATGATAAGACGTACTAGACGTACATATGTCTGCCAGCACTCAAATTAATGCTAGTTGAATGTACTATGAAGAAATTTATAACGTTTACCTTCGTGTGAGTAGTAGTTTTCATGATGTTTGCTAAAATATATTGATTTCTACTCGTCTTGGACAATATTTCACATTCATATGCAGATATCATAAAAAATACTACTCCTTCGAGGATAAATCTTATAAACCGCTTTATAGTACATTAAACTAGTTTTAATCTGTGTGCTGACAGATATTGGTTACTGAGGGATATTTTTTCATAAATTAAGAACTTACGTTATTATATGACGATGATTACGGCTTTAGCGCAATTAGCCTCCTATGGCTCATTACCAGTGACGCGGTGAGATGGCTGCGCTGGGATCTCGATGGGCCCTTATCTACCCCTCATGCGTGGGGGATAGAGTGGCCTTGGGGATACTTAGACCGAAATTGTAAATATTGTATATAATTTATTTTAC